>NW_027456885.1:187150-242150 GCF_040206685.1 Ascaphus truei
CCGATTATTGTGGGCACTGTATGGTTGGGTTACTATTGGGCGGAGAGGCCAAGGGCCTGTACAAGGGGATATCGGTGCCCTTGCACCCAATGTATGTTTTGTTATGCATAGAGCTGTTGATAATCTATATTATGATACTGCGTGTTATATTACTGATCCCTATAGTAAACCCTTTTAGCCATAACCTTTGGTGTGGGCTGGTTACTGTATGGATGTTCCTATGTGAGGGCCATTCTACACTCCTAGAATCTCACATAGGTGGAGGCACCCCAGGTTCCCAGCAAGCGGAGGCTCAGGCCTCTTGTGAACCTGCAGGTATACGCACCACAACTGGTAACACATAGGTTCTCCCTCACATGCAGTCTATCTGAGATTGGGGTAGGGGGAATACCCGTTACATTTGGAGGCGCTGCTGAGATCAGACCTGGGGTGCCCTATTTCATTTTTGTGTCAAATTGTACACCATGTTCATACCCTCAATCCATGAGGTCCATTCTTGGGCCTACTGGTGTAAAGTACTCCCTTGTCACGTGGTGGTAGTAGGGAATGTTCCCAGTCATGTGGACGGGATTGAAATTTGGGAGGCCCTAAAGAAACTCCTGGGCCTAGACCAAGGGTGGAAGCAGATGAAGCAAAGGTTTGACATCACTGCCCAGTGGAGTAGCCTATGGATAGCGGTGGGTCAGGAATTATGCAGGGAAAATGGCCCTTGGACTTTATCAGCCCCAGGTGCCCCACCAGAAGGCTATCCCCTTGTATATGCAGAGAGCCCTAGCATAGTTAAAGGGACTGTGCACAAAATGGAGGTTTTCTCATCAGGGAATGCCAAATGTGAGTCACACCTAAAATGGCGTCTCCCGCTAAATCAGGAGAGCGCACGTGCTGCTGACTGCCAGCCTGCACAGAAAAGTGTTGCAACAATCTGTCCGGGTTTGGCGCAAAAATCAGAGCCCCTCCCCTGCGATGTGAGTGACTCAGCGCAGAGCCAGAAACACCCCTTGAAAGAGTGTGCCGCCCCTCCTCTAAATTCCACCAGGGGGAGTGAGCACAGTGAACTGCCGGTGGCAACTTCTGTTCCCCCTAAGAAAGATACAGGATGCAGTAAACCACAACCTCAGCTACCAGGGGCATGGCGAGCGAGGAAAGTAAGTCAACCATTTCTTTTGTGCCCGTGTCTGCATAACGTGAGGAAGGGCGATATGGACTTTGCCTATTACTCATTGCCTAAAGGATTCCGGGAGGTATCCACTGACGGGATCACCAGCTTGAGGTGTTTGAGCCCTGATTGTGTATTCCTGGGAAAATAAATTGTTTGGGGAGCTATTTTCTTTGTGAATGGAGCAAACTATCTTGTGTCTAGCCCTTTTCTGCCTATGCTGGAGGAGTACCAAGCCCGATGACAGAGACGGCACCAGATCCGGTTCCAGACTCGGTTCCAAAACCAGAACCCCAGATGACGGAACCACAGATGATGGAATCAACGAAGGGTAAGGTGACTGCCCAGGGAGAAGGGGGATCGCTACCACTGGTACCGCCGGAGCAGGACCGCTTCATGTCGATTGCCGCCAGTGAATGTGAGGCGCCCGACGCTGTTCCCCTGCGGAGGTGTCCCTACCCCCATCCTGTTCTACTGATGACAGCAGCAAACCATCAGTGATGATGCGCCCTACCGGCGGGCCACTACAGCGGTGCGGCAGAGGCAGAGCGGCTTACCTGTGACGTGGGCCCGCTGCACATCGACATCCCTCGGCAGCAAGCGCTGGTGCGGCCGGAGCCGCGTAAGAGTCCCACAGCCGTGGCGACTCCCAGTGTGTCGGAAGGACATCCGGAGACGGGACCGGAGGAAGAGGAACCCATCGCAAGCCAGCGGAGTGGTGAGGAACCTCCTTACTCCCCACAGGCTCCGATGGAGGCGGCCGTGGAAAAGGCCCCAACTAAGGCTCATGCTGAGCAGCAGAACGTCGCTGGACATTCGTGTGCCTGAGGCGAGACTGCTCATGACCCGACGGTGGACCTGTGTGACACCATAACCGCTACCATAACTGAACTGAGTGTGAGCCCGTTGCGCTCCAACTCAAATGGTCCCAGGACTGGGATCCAACGCTCCCAAGTTTCCAGAAAGTGAGTGAACTGCCCCAGGAAGTGCCGGGGACAGGTCCCAAGACAGCCGAGGTGGGAACTGACAGCGTCCTCGAGGACCTGTTGGCCAACGTGAATCACCGCAGTAGTAAGGTATCAACCCTTTACCCCCTGCAGGATGTGGTAAAGACATTGAGTACAGAGACTTTGCTAATCGCTCGCTTCCCAGTGGAAGCCTCCCAAGTGCTTGGGACAAGGACTGTGTTGTGAATGATCCAGTGAAATTTGCCTCCTTTAAGCACAAAAAGGAGCGCTCCATTCACCATGTGGTGGACCACGGAAAGGGTCAAGACCTCCTGGCCTACTGCATTCATGCCGCGGATGGCCGGGTAAAGGTCTGGCCAAGAGACACTTGGCAAGAGAACAAGTGACTGTTGCACATGACCATAATCTCAAAGAGTCTACAGAGACTCCAGTGTCGGTAACGGAGACTACCCAGGCAGAGGCTCACAAAAGTCAAAGTGAGGTACCCCACATTATCAGTTAGGGGCACTCCACAATTGGTCTCAGCAAACAGCTAACACTCAGCTGGCCTCGAGTATTACTGTGTGTGATATGCCATGTACCAATGACGTTAAAGCACCTGTGATAAGTTGTATATACTACCACTGCATTTTCATTATATAACTTTACTAGCTGAGAGCCCCGGCGTTGCCCGGGATGTTTGTGGTGTGGGTGTGGCATTTGGGTGGGGAGTGGTCCACGCGGCCCATGTGCGGTGGTAGTGCTGCTGTGGCTGTACTGATGGTGATTGTATTGGTGTGCTGATTTGGGAGGGTTTGGTGCTGATGTGGGGGGTGCGGATGTGGGTGTGCCGATGGGGGAGGTGCAAAGGTGGCGATGTGTGGGTGCTGATGGTGTTGATGGGGGCTGGGAATGGTGGGGAGGCGAGAATGCCAGTGTGCTGGGGGGGCATACCGGTGTGCTGATGTGGTGGTGCTGGGGTGTGTGTGTGTATACATGTTTGTGTGTATACATTGTATGTGTGTGTGTGTATACATGTGTGTGTGTGTGTATGTGTACGTGTGTGTGTATACACGTGTGTGTGTATACACGTATGTGTGTGTATACACATGTGTGTGTGTATACACGTGTGTGTGTGTATACACGTGTGTGTGTATACACGTGTGTGTATACACGTGTGTGTGTATACACGTGTGTGTGTATACACATGTGTGTGTGTGTATACACGTGTGTGTATACACATGTGTGTGTATACATTGTGTGTATGTATATATTGTGTGTGTGTATACGTGTGTGTGTATACACATGTGTGTGTATACACGTGTATACATGTTTGTGTGTGTGTATACATGTTTGTGTGTATACATTGTATGTGTGTGTGTGTATAAGTGTGTGTGTGTGTGTGTGTGTATACATGTGTGTGTGTGTGTATACATGTGTATGTGTGTATACATGTGTGTGTATATACATGTGTGTGTATACACATGTGTGTGTACACATGTGTGTGTGTGTGTACACATGTGTGTGTGTACACATGTGTGTGTACACATGTGTGTGTACACATGTGTGTGTATACACGTGTGTGTGTATACACATGTGTGTGTATACACATGTGTGTGTATACACGTGTGTGTGTGTGTGTATACATGTGTGTGTGTGTGTATACATGTGTGTGTGTGTGTATACATGTGTGTGTGTGTATACATGTGTGTGTATACATGTGTGTGTATACATGTGTGTGTGTGTATACATTATGTGTATGTATACCTGTGTGTATACGTGTGTGAGTGTATACGTGTGTGTGTATGTGTACATGTGTGTGTGTGTATGTCTCCATGTGTGTGTGTGTATGTCTCCATGTGTGTGTGTGTATGTCTCCATGTGTGTGTGTACGTGTACATGTGTGTGAGTATACGTGTACATGTGTGTGTGTGTGTACGTGTCTACGTGTACATGTGTGTGTGTGTGTGTACGTGTACATGTGTGTGTGTGTGTGTGTGTATGTGTGTACGTGTCTACGTGTACATGTGTGTGTGTGTGTACGTTGTCTACGTGTACAGTGTGTGTGTGTCTACGTGTACATGTGTGTGTGTCACGTGTACGTGTGTGTGTGTCTACGTGCGTGTGTGTACGTGTGTGTGTGTGTACGTGTGTGTGTGTGTGTGTGTGTGTACGTGTGTGTCTACGTGTGTGTCTATGTGTGTGTGTGTCTACGTGTGTGTGTTTGTGTCTACGTGTGTGTGTTTGTGTATACGTGTGTGTGTGTGTATACGTGTGTGTGTGTGTATACGTGTGTGTGTCTACGTCTGTGTGTGTGTGTGTGTCTACGTGTGTGTGTGTCTACGTGTGTGTGTGTGTGTCTGTGTCCCTGTGTGTCCTTTGGCCCGTGACTCCGCCTCAGGGACGGGCGGGGTGGAGGGAGAGGTGGTGGGAAGGGGGGGGGGGGTGGGGGGGAGGTGGTGGGAAGGAGGGGGGTGGGGGGGAAGGGGAGGTGGGGGGGAGGTGGTGGGAAGGGGGTGGGGGGGAGGTGGTGGGAAGGGGGGGGGGGGTGGGGGGAAGGGGGGGGAGGTGGTGGGGAGTTGGGAAGGGGGGTGGGGGAGGTGGGAAGGGGGGTGGAGGTGGTGAGGAGGTGGTGGGAGGTTGTAAGGGGGGAGTGAAGGGAAGGTGAAGGGGGGTGAAGGTGGGGGTGGAGGGGAGGTGAAGGGTGGGGGTGGAGGGGAGGTGAAGGGGGGGGTGGAGGGGAGGTGAAGGGGGGGGTGGAGGGGAGGTGAAGGGGGGGGTGGAGGGGAGGTGAAGGGGGGGGTGGAGGGGAGGTGAAGGGGGGGGTGGAGGGGAGGTGAGGGGGGGGGGAGTGGAGGGGAGGTGAAGGGGGGGGGGGGGGTGGAGGGGAGGTGAAGGGGGGGGTGGAGGGGAGGTGAAGGGGGGTGGAGGGGAGGTGAAGGGGGGGTGGAGGGGAGGTGAAGGGGGGGTGGAGGGGAGGTGAAGGGGGGGTGGGGGGGTGAAGAGGGGAGGTGGGGGGTGAAGGGGAGGTGGGGGGTGAAGGGGAGGTGGGGGGGGGTGAAGGGGAGGTGAAGGGGGGTGGAGGTGAAGGGGGGGTGGAGGGGAGGTGAAGGGGGGGTGGAGGGAGGTGGAAGGGAAGGGAAGTGGAGTGAGGGGAGGTGAGGGGTGGGTGAGGGGAGGTGAGGTGAAGGGGGGTGAGGGGAGGTGAAGGGGGGTGAGGGGAGGTGAAGGCCGCTCCCTCACCCGTCCGGCCGCTCACTCACCCGTCCGGCAGCTCCCTCACCCGTCCGTCCGCTCCCACGTGGATCTGAGGCGGGAGGCAGCTTGTTGTGGCCGCTCCCCCGCTGTGTCCCGGGCGCTCGCTCGCTCCGCTGACTGTAGCGGCGCCGGGGGGGGGGGGTGGAGGGGAGGTGATTTGAAGGGGGGTGAGGGGTGGGTGAAGGCCGCTCACTCACCCGTCCGGCCGCTCCCACGTGGAACTGAGGCGGGAGGCAGCTTGTTGTGGCCGCTCCCCCGCTGTGTCCCGGGCACTCGCTCCTCCGCTCACTGTAGCGGCGCCGGGGGGGGGGGGGGTGTTTGAAAGCGCGGGAGACACGGGGAGAGGAGGACGTGCGCGCGGGTGTGGAGGCTGATTTCGGGGAGGAAGAGGCGGAGGCGGAGGCGGGTATGTGAGCCCCCCCCCCCGGGTTATACAATGCTGCTAATGTACACCCCCCCCCCCTACTGTGTGTGTGTGTGTGTGTCCCTGTGTGTGTGTGTGTGTGTGTGTGTGTGTGTGTGTGTGTGTGTGTGTGTGTGTGTGTGTGTGTGTGTGTGTGTGTGTGTGTGTGTGTGTGTGTGTCTGTGTGTGTGTCTGTGTCTGTGTGTGTGTGTGTGTGTGTCCCTGTGTGTGAATGAGATTTCCCCTAGGGACACCGGACATCCAGCAGGCAGGCAGGCTGGCATGCATGCATGCAGGCAGGCATACAGTGCTTTCACTAATATAGTATAAGATTGTGCTGTGTGACGCTGTCCTCCAAGAGGGGACGTTGGTATTTCCACCAGGGGGAGATTGTAGCCAGGGTCCCTCCGGCCCCCCTGTCTGCCGGTTTCTTTCCCCTTTGCGTGTGTGCTGCTGCGGGGGCGAAAGCGTTCCCGGGGGCTCCCGGTGGCAGTTGCGGCATGACGCCGCCATGTTTAATGGGTTCGCGCATGTGCGGAGGCTTGCGCGTAAGCAGAGCAGTTGTGGCGGCCATGTTGAGGTTGGCGTGGAAGTTCGCGCCTGTGCAATGCAATGCACAGAGGTTGGCAAGCATAGAGGTGGCCATTACATGTGTGCAGGAGCTTTTGGAAGATGCGCAGGGCCAATTCTACACTCCTAGAATCTCACATAGGTGGAGGCGCTGATTGAAGAAACGTTCCAGAGAAGCACCCCAGGTTCCCAGCAAGCGGAGGCTCAGGCCTCTTGTGAACCTGCAGGTATACGCACCACAACTGGTAACACATAGGTTCCCCCTCACATGCACTCTATCTGAGATTGGGGTAGGGGGAATACCCGTTACATATATATACATACAGTGTGTGTTTGTATATATATGTGTGTGTATATATAGGGGGTTATTTCTCTCTCTCCCCAGATGCTCTCTGCTCTGCTGATAATATGAATATTGATTGCAATTGATTGTGATCGTTTATCTGGAAATGCTGATAATGCAGAGAGGAGCATGGCGCGTTAACCCTCTCACTGCTAGGAACCAAAACGAGAGGCGGGAGGGGGGGTTTGACCAGCGGCAGACGAGAGGTTAAGTGATGCTCTGCAGGGTTCTCTGGCAGAAGAGGGGTTAAGTGACGCTGTGCAGGGCTGAGGCATTAGAGGAGTTAAGCAATGCTCTGCAGAGAGGCAGGGAAGGGGTTAAGGCTGGTCTCAGCAATCTGATATTATATAGTTTGCTTTGTGTAGCCCTGTCTGTGCACAATCTAAGGCAGAGACAGAACGCAGAGGATCACTGAGAGAGAGCGCAGAGCATCGCAGAGAGCGCGCAGAGCATCGCAAAGAGAGAGCACAGAGCATCGCAGAGAGAGAGCACAGAGCATCGCAGAGAGTGAGAATAAGTCACCTTCTTTATAACTTTTTTTCTCACCCTCCTACTAAAAGCCAACCCCTTATGTATCTGTTTCACCCCACCACTCTCCTTCTCTCCTTCTCTCCTTCTCTCTCTCTCTCTCTCTCTCTCTCTTTCACTACTCGGCTCTCTCACTCACTATTCCTTTCTCTCTCTCTCCCTCACTCACTACTCCCCTCTCTCCTACATACACACCTCTGTCTCACTCACTACTCCTCTCTCTCTCCTCCTTTCTCTCTCTATCTCTCTCTCTCCTCCTTTCTCTCTCTCTCTCTCTTTCACTACTCGGCTCTCTCACTCACTATTCCTTTCTCTCTCCCTCACTCACTACTCCCCTCTCTCCTACATACACACCTCTGTCTCACTCACTACTCCTCTCTGTCTCTCTCACACATACACACACAACTACTGCTCTTTCTCACTCCTACTCTTTATCTCTCACACACTACTCCCTACTCTCTCACTCACTACTCCTCTCTCTCCCACACACACATCTCTCACTACTCCCTTCTCTCTCTCTCTCTCTAATACAGACACACGTCTCACTCCTCCTCTCTCTCTCACACACACCTCTCTCACACTCACTACTCTTTCTGTCTCTCACTCACTACTCCTCTCTCTCCCACACACCTCTCGCTACATACTCATTACCAGGGCCGCCAGCAGAAATCATGGGGCCCGGGACAAATGAAAGGAGCAGGCCACCCCCCCCCCCCGGCCCCCCATACCCATAGCGCACCTACCACGAAAAAATATTTTTTAGCGCGCAACTTTTACTTAACTGTTTTCTTCTTATTGTAATACGGAAAAACCATTACAATGCAACCTGTTTATTTTTATATTTTCAACAAAAGACAGGTGATTGCCTACCTTGATGGGTGGGTGACTGACTGGGTGGGTGGGTGACTGACTGACTGGGCGAGTGACTGAGTGACAGGGTAGGTAACTGAGTGACTGGGTTGGTTCACTGAGTGACTTTGACTGGGTGGGTGGGTGACTGACTGAGTGACTGGGTGGGTTGCTGACTGAGTGACTGGGTAGGGTGGGTGACTGAGTGACTGGGTGGGTGGTTGGCTGACTGAGTGGGTGGCTGACTGAGTGACTGCATGGGTGGATGAGTTGGGTGGGTGACTGGGTGAGTGAGTGAGTGACTGGGTGAGTGATTGACTGGGCGGTTGACTGAGTGGGTGGGTGACTGAATGACTGGGTGGGTTGCTGACTGAATGACTGGGTAGGGTGGGTGACTGAGTGACTGGGTGGGTGGTTGGCTGACTGAGTGGGTGGCTGACTGAGTGACTGCATGGGTGGATGAGTTGGGTGGGTGACTGGGTGAGTGAGTGACCGGGTGAGTGAGTGAGTGACTGGGCGGTTGACTGAGTGGTTGGGTGACTGAGTGACTGGGTGGGTGGATGACTTCACTGAGTGACTGGGGAGGAGGAGGGTGTGGGGGAAGCTTGGTTGGCGTGTGCGTGGAGGCTGGGTTGGCGGGCGCGTGGGGGAAGCTGGGTTGGTGTGAACGGGCCCGCAACGGCGCTTCCCCTCCGTCCCATGTTGGAGGCGGGGGGGGGAGCGGGCCCACAGGCAACAGGCCGGACACCCTGCTTCCATGCGCAGGCGCACAGAGACCTCGGCTCTGCGCATGCGCACGGGGAATTGCCGGCATTTTTTTTTTCCGTTTTTTTTTTATAAAACGGGGCCCGGAACGCCAACCCCGGCAAACCCCCCCTGTTGGCGGCCCTGCTCACTACTGCTCACTACTCCTCTTTCTCTCTCTGTCTCCACCTACACACTTCTCTCACTCACTACTCCTCTCTGTCTCTCTCTTTCACACACACACCTCTCTTTCACTCACTACTCTCCTCTCTCACTCACTACTCCTCTATCTCCCACACACACACTAATCTCTCACTCTCTCTTACACACACACACACACACACTAATCTCTCTCACTCTCTTACATACACATACACACACTACTCTCACTTTCTTACACACACACACACCTCTCACTCACTCACTACTCCTCTATCTCCCACACACACACTAATCTCTCACTCTCTCTTACACACACACACTAATCTCTCTCACTCTCTTACATACACATACTACTCTCACTTTCTTACACACACACACACCTTTCACTCACTACTCCTCTCTCTCACTCTCTCTTACACACACACACACACTAATCTCTCTCACTCTCTTACATACACATACACACACTACTCTCACTTTCTTACACACACACACCTCTCACTCACTACTCCTCTATCTCCCACACACACACTAATCTCTCACTCTCTCTTACACACACACACACTAATCTCTCTCACTCTCTTACATACACATACACACACTACTCTCACTTTCTTACACACACACACACACCTCTCACTCACTACTCCTCTATCTCCCACACACACACTAATCTCTCACTCTCTCTTACACACACACACACTAATCTCTCTCACTCTCTTACATACACATACACACACTACTCTCACTTTCTTCCACACACACCTCTCACTCACTACTCCTCTATCTCCCACACACACACTAATCTCTCACTCTCTCTTACACACACACACTAATCTCTCTCACTCTCTTACATACACATACACACACTACTCTCACTTTCTTACACACACACACACCTCTCACTCACTACTCCTCTATCTCCCACACACACACTAATCTCTCACTCTCTCTTAGGCTGAGTCCCTGCTGGCGCTGAGCGCGCTTATGCTTATGCTGACGCTGAGAGCGCTCCAAGCATGAGTGGCGGGTGTTCTGGCACTTACGCGCGCGCTGGACATTTAGTTTTTTTTGTTTACATAAGCGCCGAGTGCAGGTGAGCGTGTGTGCCCACACATGAGCGCGCGCGCACTGCGTGAGCGGGGACTTACATATATCTATATATGTAAGTAACCGCGGCGAGCACCGCCCGCTCAGCGCTAGCTGGGACGCAGCCTTACATACACACACTACTCTCACTCTCTTACACACACACATGCAAACACACACACCTCTCACTCACTACTCCTCTCTCTCTCTCTTTCACACACATACACCTCTCTCCCACTCCCTACTCCCCTCTCTCTCTCACTCACTACTCGTCCCTCTCCCACACACACTACTCTCTCTCACTCTCTCTTACACACACACACGCACACCTCTCTTTCTCTCCCTCTCACACACTAAAATGAAAATAATAATGATTATTAAAAAAAAATATATATATATATATATATATATATTGTCTTTATAGCTTTATATACTATGTGGTTACATGTAGTGAGCGTCTGTATATATTTTGTATGGAAAGACCAGTGTCTCCACATTATCAGTAGATAGATAGATAGATAGATAGATAGATAGATAGATAGATAGATAGATAGATAGATAGATATGGATAGATAGATAGATAGATAGATAGATAGATAGATAGATAGATAGATAGATAGATAGATAGATAGATAGATAGATAGATAGATAGATAGATGGATAGATAGATAGATAGGTTCACAGTGATAGATAGGTACACAGAGATAGATAGATAGATAGATAGATAGATAGATAGATAGATAGATAGATAGATAGATAGATAGATAGATAGATAGATAGATAGATAGATAGATAGATAGATAGATATGGATAGATATAGATAGATAGCTATAGATAGATACATAGATATGGATAGATAGATAGATAGATAGATAGATAGATAGATAGATAGATAGATAGATAGATAGATAGATAGATAGATAGATAGATAGATATAGATAGAGATAGATAGATAGATAGATAGATAGATAGATAGATAGATAGATAGATAGATAGAGATAGATAGATAGATAGATAGATAGATAGATAGATAGATAGATAGATAGATAGATAGATAGATAGATAGATATAGATAGATAGATAGATAGATAGATAGATAGATAGATAGATAGATAGATAGATAGATAGATAGATATAGATAGATAGATATAGATAGATAGATAGATAGATATAGATAGATAGATAGATAGATAGATAGATAGATAGATAGATAGATAGATATGGATAGATAGATAGATAGATAGATAGATAGATAGATAGATAGATAGATAGATAGATAGATAGATAGATAGATAGATAGATAGATAGATAGATAGATATGTATTCTGGAGGCCAGGGTCATATGTAAGATGATTTAGCCCAGATAGCTTCAACTCGGCCCTCTTTTCAAAGCACAACAAGTTATGTATCTTTTCTTCACTTTATTGAGGGAAAGCAGGGTAAAAGACAGGCACTTGTGAGAAGCTGTTGGTGTTTAAATAGTGTCTCTCTGTGGGTGCCTTGTAGTTAAGGGCAGGTGAAAAGGGTAATCCTACCACTACAGCAGTTACAGCAGGTACTCACTCATCTAGAGGTGATGGTGGAAAGGAAGTCCCAATGTATGCTGGGTAGCAAGATAGCCTGGGATAGACCATCTGTGGGTGGAGCAGAGGGGGAGAAAGCAGGCTAGCCCATTCTGGTGAGGATCTCAGAGGCTGCAGTAGCAGCTCACTGATTACATGCCCAGAGGCAAGAAATGCAACATTGTTACATATCACACAGGCACAGTGTGTGTGTGCAAACTCCATGCAGCTGAAAATAAGAAATGACAGGCAGAAGCTGCAAAGGAAAGAGGGGGGTGAATCAGAAATGCAGTTCTTGTTCCATGACAATATGGATAGATAGATACACAGAGATAGATAGGTACACAGAGATAGATAGATAGATAGATAGATAGATAGATAGATAGATAGATAGATAGATAGATAGATAGATAGATATGGATAGATAGATATGGATAGATAGATATGGATAGATAGATATGGATAGATAGATAAATAGATATGGATAGATAGATAGATACACAGAGATAGATATACCATATACATTTTAAGTTATGGTGGGTGAAAAAGGCAACAAAATACCTCCACCGTTAGTAGGGAGGCCAGGCGTCCGGTATTGAACCGGACTGTCCCGTATTTGGATACTATGTCCAGTAAAAAATGGGAGGTACTGTAATACTGGACATGTATGTGTCCAGTATTACCTCCCTGGACATAGTGACCTGACGCACCTTTCACCATTGAGTCCAGTATTTTTGGAGAAGCCACCTGGGAACCCTAACCGTTAGATAGGTACACAGAGATAGATACACAGAGATAGATACAGTAGGTACACAGAGATAGACAGACAGACAGACAGACAGACAGAAAGATAGATAGATAGATAGATAGATAGATAGATAGATAGACAAAGATAGATAGATAGATTTGGATAGATAGATATGGATAGATAGATAGATAGATAGATAGATAGATAGATAGATAGATAGATAGATAGAGAGAGATAGATAGATAGATAGATAGATAGATAGATAGATAGATAGATAGATAGATAGATAGATAGATAGATAGATAGATATGGATAGATAGATATGTATTCTGGAGGCCAGGGTCATATGTAAGATGATTTAGCCCAGATAGCTTCAACTCTGCCCTCTTTTCAAAGCACAACAAGTTCTGTATCTTTTCTTCACTTTATTGAGGGAAAGCAGGGTAAAAGACAGGCACTTGTGATGAGATGTTGGTGTTTAAATAGTGTCTCTCTGTGGGTGCCCTGTAGTTAAGGGCAGGTGAAAAGGGTAATCCTACCACTACAGCAGTTACAGCAGGTACTCACTCATCTAGAGGTGATGGTGGAAAGGAAGTCCCAATGTATGCTGGGTAGCAAGATAGCTTGGGGACAGACCGTCTGTAGGCAGAGCAGAGGGGGAGAAAGCAGGCTAGCCCATTCTGGTGAGGATCTCAGAGGCTGCAGTAGCAGCTCACTGATTACATGCCCAGAGGCAAGAAATGCAACATTGTTGCATATCACACAGGCACAGTATGTGTGTGCAAACTCCATGCAGCTGAAAATAAGAACTGACAGGCAGAAGCTGCAAAGGAAAGAGGGGGGTGAATCAGAAATGCAGTTCTTGTTCCATGACACTCCCCGTCTGGTATCTGGAGATACCACTATATAACTTGAATATGTGGAACATATGTGCAATGCATAACAAAAATAACATCACATTCTCAAACAATGTAAGAGTCCATATCCACATAGCGATGTGACACCAGCCGGTATCACTGGTATCAAGGTCCCTTGGCCAAGGTTCTTTAGCAAAGGATGCAGGGTGGATGCACAGCTCCAGGTTTGCTGGTTGCACCACAATGTCTTTGTGTAAAAGTCTCTGGCACTGTTTCCTTTTAGCCTTGTGAGAGAACAGTCTTTTTGTCTCTGTAGTTTTACCCACAGAGTGCATCCCCTTGTAGGTATGCCAGTCGTGGTAGCCTGTCGCTCTATCACCTGGCGTTTGGCAGAAGGAGATGGTTTTTGGCTCCTTGCGGAAGCGGAACAACACTCCTGGAAGACTGGTTGTCGAGTCTAGTCCAGTAAAGAGGGCGTCGTTCAGGGAGACTCCCTGGAGCTGAGCGCTGGGGCTGAACACTACCCGGATTTGATCGGGTTCCTGAAGGTGGTAGGCCCCAGATGATTGGAGGTACCAGCATTCTTCACCTTCCTTCATTAGAGGTGCTGGCTTTGCGTGGCCGGTAAGGAATATCTTCTGGATGAAGGCCACAAAGTTGTTTTTGGTCTCTGGTTCCCTTTGTAGGTCGCAGAGGTGCGAAGTGAACCTAGAGATGGCATGTTCTCCATTGTTTGGGAAGCGCCTTCTTGGTGAATGGAATGGTGGCGGGTTCGCCCAACTGCCAGGTCCGTTTCTGACGAGCTCCTTGACCGTTGACATCAGGAATTCTCCATCTCCCATCAATGGTGTTTGCTTGTCGTCGTCCTTTGTGGTCTGGAACGCTGTGCACCCTAAGTCATTGGTGCATTCCTCTTGCAAGAGAACGTTTCCATGTATCTTGGTAATACGCCTTTGTATCTCTTTGTTGACTGCCCTCAGGAGGTTGTTCTCTCCTTGGACATGACGAAAAACAGTCTCTTTTGCCCTTGTATATCCCTTTGTGAAATGTCTTTGCGGCTGTCTCTTTTTTGACGTGTGAGAGGACAGTCTTTTTGACACTGTGACTTTACCTGTAGGGTGCAATCTTTTGCGGTTATGCCAGCCGTGACAGCTGGCTGCTTTATCGCTGGATACTCTGTGGAGAGGAACGACTGTACGTCCTAGCCGTGCCATTGCTCGCGAGGGGATCGTCCGCCTGTTAGTCTTTTGGACGATCCCTTTGTCGGTCACCTTTGGGAGGTTACTTTCTTCCTTCAGTGGAATCGACTCGTCATCCTTGGTTATCTGAACCGCTAAGCATCCTAGGCCATTGTCCCATCCCCCCGATACAAGGATGTTTTTGTTGACCTCAGGGGTATGACCTTGTCTTTTCTCTTCACTTGGCCCTTCTGTCACTTGGAGATGGCCAAGACATGGTTCAGAGAGATATGTGTGCCCACATTCTGTTACCACCGTTCTGCGGGCGTCAATATAGTCTTGTCCGTGCTCTTGGTCAGTGCACGCGTTGCTCACTATCACCCATCCTAGGTCAAGTCTATGGGCGCATGGCACGTTGTGGGGTCCGTTATGCTATTTACGGGTTTTTATGCACGCTCATGATGTCCCTACCGAGCAGCAGTAAGATCTTGGCGCCTTGTTCTACCGGCAGAAGGTAGTTGGCTATTCCTCTGAGGTGCGGGTAATGACGTGCCACGTCTGGTGTGGGAATCTCGTCCCTGTTTGTAGCCATGTGGTTGCACTCGATGAGTGTGGGAAGGAGCATGTTCACTTTGCCGTCTATTGAGCATATGGTGTAGCCATTCACTCTTCTCCCTGTAGTCTCCATTTGCCCTGCGCACGTTCTGAGAGTGTACGGAGAAGCGCTGTCTTGTATGTTAAACATGTCGAAGAATTCTGACCTGACCAGCGATCGGTTGCTCTGGTCGTCGATGATTGCATAAATCCTTTTAGCTCTTTGGGGTTGTCCCTCTGGGTGCACTGCTACCAGACATATTTTAGAGCAAGATCTACCGTCGCTTCCTTCTCCACATACCTCTGTGCATTTGGACGCTACCGACGTCGTGGGGGTGTATCTCCCACTTCTTCCTCCCCACCCTGCTTTGTCGAAGGGTTTGGGGCTTTGCTTGATTTGAGCTTCATAGCTTCCGGGTGTAAAGCGGCTATGTGCCTGTCGCTATCGCACTCTGTGCATTTGATTTCTTCTTTACAGTCTTTGAATAAATGAGTTGTGGAAGCACAACATTTGAAACAAGCTCCCCATTCCCTGAGTAAGTTCTTTCGCTCCTCTATGGGTTTCATTCTAAATCCGACACACTTGTTAAGCGGATGCAGCCTTTTGTGTATAGGGCATTCTTTGTTAAGGTCCCTTGGTTCCTCGTCTCCGGCGACCGACTGATCGGGAGTAGTTTGGGTCGTGGGAGGCACGTTCGTCCTTTGGACCGAGATGGGTGTTTGGGTGTTACCGTATCTCGCCACTGGTCTCTCAGTCCTCAGGCTGCTTGCACTGTGTGTGGTTTGCGCACCTAAGATGAAACTGGGATCGTTCCTTGTCCTTGCTGCTTCGCGGATGAAGCTCAAGAAGAATGAGAATGGGGGGAAGGCGACTTGTATCTGGAGCCTTGGAGGTATCTGGAGCCTTGGAGGTTGTAGGGTAGCTTCTCCAGGATGGGTCTCACGACACGAGCTGAGTCCAAGACGTTGAGACCTGTTAAGGAATGGTCTTTCCTTGCAAACTCCAGCTCTTGCAGCAGGTCCCCGAGCTCTCGTAACTTCGAGTAGTCTTTAGTTGTGATCTTGGGGAAGCTGTTGACTCTTTTGAAGAGCGAATCCTCGACTGCTTCGGGGCTACCGTAGCACTCTTCTAGCCTTTCTCACACTAGGTCAAGACCTACTTGGGGTTGGTGCGCGTTTGCCGCCCGAAGTCTCTTCGCGTGCTCCCTGGATTCGTTCCCCAGGAACTTGAATAGCAGGTTAAGCTCTTCCCTCGCTGAGAAGTCGAAGCTGTTGATTGCGTCTTTGAACGTGAACTTCCACGTCCGGTAGTTCTCAGGGCGGTCGTCGAAGCTGATGAGTCCTGCCTGCACCAGGTCACGCCGGATCATGTACTTGGCTATGTCTGTCAGGCCTGATGCCTCGGCGTGTTGGTCGCGTTCTGAGGTTGTTGCTGGGTGGGTCTGTGCGGTCGCCTCTTTCTTGGCGTGGACGCGTGGTGGCTGCTGGTCGGTGTGAGGGGCTGTGTTCCCCCGTGTGGGTGTACCTGGATTGCGAGCCTGTTGTGGTGCATCCGTGTGCGCGCTGGCGTGTGGATCACTGTTGCGGCTGTGGCTATCCCAGGCAGCATGTCCCACTGAAGGAACAGCATCTTCTCATGGACCTAGCAAGTCTTCGGTGTCTGTGGAGTCACTGCCTCCGTATTGAGATGGCGCGCTGGTGTTTACACTGAAGAGGCTCCTTACATAGTCTTCAGTGCGTTGGGCTGGATCCTCTGAGGCTATCCATCTGTACGGTTGCTCCCCGCCGTCCTGTCTCGCGGCTGCTTCTAGGACTTCAGCTTGGGCTATGGGGGCGGCTTCCTTCTCTTGATTTAGGGCCTCTAGGTTGACGTCCACCTCTGCCTTTTTCCGTGCAGCGGGGGCAGTGGCTGCCTGCTCCTCCTCTTCTAAGCGGGCCCTTTCTAGTTTCTTGACTGCCTCTTTCTGAGCGTATACGGCCCTGGCACGTGTGGCCTCTGCGGTGGCTCACGCCTTGGTGGCGTTTGCGCTTGCGCTTGACGCGTGAGATTGCGCTGATCTTGCTGACCTTGATGAGTGCCTGGATGCACTGGAGCACTGTGATGCGGTTTCCAGCAAAAGGTCCTTTCTCCTACTCTCAGCCTCCGTGATAGTGGTTCGCACGTGGCTGTCTCGTGTCAGGTCAATGTTACTCTGTAAGTCTCTTTCTTGTAGGCTTTCGCTGGTGTTGGCCCTGGTCAGGTAAGTAATGTATGCCTCTGACAGCTCTTGATAAAGCGAGTAATCAGTCCTTAATTGCGTTATTGCCTGCTCGAGCTGTTGCGCATAGTTGCCAACACTAGTAACATTGTGCATTCCCAGTGTGGTTGTTTCCCAGGCCAACTCTAATTTAGCGCGGTGCGCTTCAATGTCAGTCTCATTTTCCGCGGGCCTTTTGTGTCAGTGTGACTGTCCGTTTGAGCCTTGCCTCTGCCTGCGCCTGTTGCAGTTGCGCAGCGGTCTCTGTGTCTGAGTGATCACTCTCCTGCGTGATATCTGGTGAGGCTCTGAGTTCTGCCATGCTGTAGGTGTGTGTAGGCCTTTAGCCAGTGCGTGTGGTGTGCGGTCTTTTACCTGTGTCAGCGATGGGCTTCTGTCTCAGATGATGCCGAGCAGTGTCCTGCAGCGTGCAGCGTAGGGGTAGCTGTACTCACAGGTGTCCGGTGGCTCTGACCTGTGTCCTGGCGGGTGTCCGATAGCGTGGCCCTTGATGGATAGATAGATAGATAGATATAAATACACAGAGATAAATAGAAAGATACATACATACATATAGTTGTGTGAAAAAGAAAGTACACCTTTGAATTCTATGGTTTTACATATCAGGACATAATAACAATCATCTGTTCCTTAGCAGGTCTACAAATTAGGTAAATACAACCTCAGATGAACAACAACACATGACATATTACACCGTGTCATGATTTATTTAACAAAAATAAAGCCAAAATGGAGAAGCTATGTGTGAAAAACTAAGTACACCCTTACTGCTTCCATAGGAATTAAGATGCTAAGTAGCAGACAAGTGCTGCTAATCAAATGCCCTTGATTAATTGATCATCAGCAAGTGTGACCACCTCTATAAAAGCCGAAGTTTTAGCAGTTTGCTGGTCTGGAGCATTCAGGTGTGTGTTAACACAATGCCAAGGAGGAAAGACATCAGCAATGATCTTAGAGAAGCAATTGTTTCTGCCTATTTAATCTGGGAAAGGTTATAAGGCCATTTCCAAACAATTTAAAGTCCATCATTCTACAGTGAGAAAGATTATTCAAAAGTGGAAAACATTCAAGACAGTTGCCAATCTTCCCAGGAGTGGACGCCCCAGCAAATTCACCCCAAGGTCAGACTGTGCAATGCTCAGAGAAATTGCAAAAAAAACAAGAGTTACATCTCAGACTCTACAGGCCTCAGTTAGCATGTTAAATGTTAAAGTTCATGACAGTACAATTAGGAAAAGACTGAACAAGTATGGTCTGTTTGGAAGGGTTGCCAGGAGAAAGCCTCTTCTCTCTAAAAAGAACATGGCAGCACGGCTTAGGTTTGCAAAGTTGCATCTGAACAAACCACAAGACTTCTGGAACAATGTCCTTTGGACAGACAAGACCAAAGTGGAGATGTTTGGCCATAATGCACTGCGCTACATTTGTCGAAAACCAAACACAGCATACCAGCACAAACACCTCATACCAACTGTCAAGCACGGTGGTGGAGGGGTGATGATTTGGGCATGTTTTGCAGCCACAGGACCTGGGAACCTTGCAGTCATTGAGTCGACCATGAACTCCTCTGTATACCAAAGTATTCTAGAGTCAAATGTGAGCTAAAGCTGGGCCGAAATTGGGTCATGCAACAGGACAATGATCCCAAGCACACCAGCAAATCTACAACAGAATGGCTGAAAAACAAAAGAATCAAGGTGTTGTAATGGGCCAGTCAAAGTCCAGACCTCAACCCGATTGAAATGCTGTGGCTGGACCTTAAGAGAGCTGTGCATAAACAAATGCCCACAAACCTCAATGAACTGAAGCAACGTTGTAAAGAAGAGTGGGCCAAAATTCCTACACAATGATGTGAGAGACTGATAAAGTCATACAGAAAATGATTACTTCAAGTTATTGCTGCTAAAGCTGGTTCTACAAGCTATTGAATCATAAGTTTTTCACACAGGGCTTCTCCATTTTGGCTTTATTTTTGTTAAATAAATCATGACACAGTGTATTATGTCATGTGTTGTTGTTCATCTGAGGTTGTATTTACCGAATTTTAAGACCTGCTAAGGAACAGCTGATTGTTATTATGTCCTGATATGTAAAACCATAGAATTCAAAGAGGGTGTACTTTCTTTTTCACACAACTGTACATACACAGAGAGATAGTTACACATATATAGATAGATAGATACGATAGATAGATAGATAGATAGATAGATAGATAGATAGATAGATAGATAGATAGATAGATAGATAGATAGATAGATAGATAGATAGATAGATAGATAGATAGATAGACAGATTGATAGAAAGACAGAGATGGATAGATACACAGAGATAGATAGATATACAGAGATAGATACACAGACAGATAAATACACAGAGATAGATACACAGAGATATATAGATATACAGAGATAGATAGATAGATACACAGAGATAGATAAGGAGGTCTAAGTGGTACTGTCACTGTGTCACTGTGTCACTGCACCTCTCTGTCTGTCAGATCTTCTGGTAAAGGGGCTAAGTGAGGAGCTTAAGTGGCAGATAATATGGATACTGATCATTTATCTCAATACTCTGACAGAGTGTTAACTCTTTCACTGCCAGGAACATTGCAGAGGCAGGAGAGCAGGGTCAAGAGACACTCTGCAGGGCTCTGTCAGGGGAGGGATTAAAGGATGCTCTGCAGGGCTCTGGCAGGGTAGGGGTTAAGTGATGCTCTGCAGGCTACTGGCAGAGGGAGGTTAAGTGATACTCTGCAGGGCTCTGGCAGGGCAGGAGTTAAATGTTGCTCTGCAAGTCTCTAGCAGGGGAGGGTTTATGTGATGCTCTGCAGACCTCTGGCAGAGTAGGGGTTAAGTGATGTTCTCTTTGGCTCTGCCTGGGGAGGGGTTAAGTGATGCTCTGCAGGTTTCTTGCAGGGGAGGGGTTAAGTGATGCTCTCTTAAGTGACGCTCTGCAGGGGAGGGGTTAAGTAATGCTCTGCAGGTCTCTGGCAGGGTGGGGTTAAGTGATGATCTGCAGGTGCTCTGGCAGGGTAGGGGTTAAGTGATGCTCTGCAGGCGCTCTGGCAGGGTGGGGTTAAGTGATGCTCTGCAGGCGCTCTGGCAGGGTGGGGTTAAGTGATGCTCTGCAGGTCTCTGGCAGGGTGTGGTTAAGTGATGCTCTGCAGGTGCTCTGGCAGGGTAGGGGCTAAGTGATGATCTGCAGGTCTCTGGTACGGTGTGGTTAAGTGATGATCTGCAGGGTCTCTGGCTGGGTAGGGGTTAAGTGATTCTCTGCAGGTCTCTGGCAAGGTAGGAGTTAAGTGATGATCTGCAGGGGCTCTGGCAGGGTAGGGGTTAAGTGATGTTCTGCAGGTCTATGGCAGGGTAGGGGTTAAGTGATGCTCTGCAGGTCCCTGGCAGGGTAGGGGTTAAGTGATGCTCTGCAGGGGCTCTGGCAGGGTAGGGGTTAAGTGATGCTCTGCAGGGGCTCTGGCAGGGTAGGGGTTAAGTGATGCTCTGCAGGGGCTCTGGCAGGGTAGGGGTTAAGTGATGCTCTGCAGGGCCCTGTCTTTCACATACAGTATATTTCTTCCTCTCTCTGCCTTCTCCCTCTGTCTCTCCCTCCTCTCTCCACGCCCATGCAGTGTGGTAACAGTGGGTGGTTGGAGGGAGGGCTGAGTGTGGGTATCAGTGTCCGGTGGGCACCAGAAGCAGAGTGTGAGCAGCAGGCCCTGTCTGTGTGTGTGTGTGTGTGTGTGTCTGTGTGTGTCTGTGTGTGTCTGTGTGTGTGTATATCTACACACCTGTCTGTGTGTACACTTGTCTGTGTGTGTGTGTGTGTGTGTATGTGTATGTGTATATATATATATATATATATATACACACTCCTGTCTGTGTGTACACTTGTCTGTGTGTGTGTGTGTATGTGTATGTGTATATATATATATATATATATATACACACTCCTGTCTGTGTGTCTTTGTGTATGTTTATCGTTACAGTATCTGTGTGTGCCAGAGGACTGCTCCGTCTCTCCTGGTAAGTGGGAATACTACAGGCTCCTCACCTGCAGAACTTACACTCTATTTACTTATATATATATATATATATATGTAGGTATATATAATTGTGAATATATATATTTATTTGCTATATTTTATATATATATATATATATATATATATATATATATATATATATATATATACAAAAAATGGTGAAAAGCAGGGTTGCAGACTTGTCCAAGACATGCAAATGAGTACATAGTAATATTTCCATTTGCTATATAATATTTGTATCTGTCTATGTATTTCTCACTATATCTATCTATGTATATATATATATATATATATATATATATATATATATATATATATATATATATATGTATATGTATATATATTTATACATATACTTGTATATCTATATGCATATATACTGTATGTGTGTTGATATTCTTATAACTGTATATCTGTCTGTGTGTATGTATCGTTATATGTATGTGTATACATTTTACAAATACATCTATATGTGTGTGTGTGCGTGTGTATATATATATATATATATATATATATATATATATATATATATATATATATTTATATATTTATATATATCTCCTATTTGCATACATAAATATGTTCATATATACACGTACAAATGTGTGTCCATAAATATGTATTTATGTATATCTGTGTCTACGTATATACCCAAGTTCTTTTGTACATAATTCTTAATATATATATACCAGTGTATTGTAAGAAAGGTGTATACACCGTGTGTGTGTGTGTGCGTGCGTGTATGTGTGTGTGTGTGTGTGTGTGTGTGTGTGTTATGTTTTAAGCTAAATTAGACAATATTCATAATTGTGGCCATTTTTATTGTGCCCATAAATATTCCTGAGGATCAATACTCCTCTGACGGATGGGGATGACGGGGGTCTTTTATATGCCAATGTTTATTAACAAGCTGGGTTTATAATGTAATGAAGCTGGGAGGGCAGAATTAACCCTTCTGTCCATGGCAGGGAATTTAAAAATGGCTACTAGTGGTGTTCCATTTCTGTTGCAACCCTGATCATTGGGTTAAAGTGTCTCTCCCACAGAGTGACCTAATGAAAGTGACATGTTTAATGATTTAAAGGGTTAAGTTCGGTATAGACTTACACACTGCACTGCATGCAGACACACTTTTAAGCACACACACATACTGCTCTGCATAGACACATACTGCTCTGCACATACACATACTGCTCTGCACACACACACATACTGCTCTGCATAGACACATACTGGTCTGCAAACACACATACTGCTCTGCATATACACACATACTGCTCTGCATATACACACATACTGCTCTGCATATACACACATACTGCTCTGCATATACACACATACTGCTCTGCATATACACACATACTGCTCTGCATATACACATACTGCTCTGCATATTCACACATGCTGCTCTGCATATACACACATACTGCTCTGCATATAAGTGATGAAAGCAGAGGGTCAGGAGCGCACTCTCATCCAGGTTTATATATAGTGGGGAAAATATATACAATAATGCAACCGAGTATGTGACAGTATTCTGAATAAATGTACAGAAGTGATCTCACTCACATTTGATGTGAGCAGTGTAGGCCTTGTGCTTGTTATGAGTAACCAACTCAGGTGTAATGGAGGTTACGGTGTCCGTCAGGAACGTGGGCAGGAGAAACCCAGGGCATGGAAAGAGAGGACACAAAAGATGGTGCAGATTGCGTGATAAATATAAGATATTAAAAATTAGTTGAGCTCACAAACAGAGGCTGGGTGTAAACATTGGGACCGCCCTGGGTCAGACAGTGAAGAGGAGTCCAAAAACCCTTCCGTCTCTGGGGATCCCCTCGTGGCAGCCGGGCACAGGAAGCAAGGATTCAATCCTAGGCAGACAGTCCCTCAGAGCACCCCAATTCTCAGCAGCCCTCCTCTGGTTTGTCGTACCCGACGCGTTTCGTTTGCGAAGAACTTCCTCAGGGAAAATATGTCTGCTCTGCATATATCTGCATATACACATACTGCTCTGCATATATACACACACACACTGCTCTGCATATACACACACTGCTCTGCATATACACCCACACTGCTCTACACACACACAAACACTGCTCTGCGTGCTGACACATTTATCTGCAGTGTCCTGCACCCTTGCATTAAACACCCTCCTCTCCCCCCTGCATCCCCTGCAGTGTCCTGCCGCCTCTCTAAGGCCCCCCTCCCTGGGGGTCTCCTGTACCCGCTCTCCTGCTCCTCCCAGGACAACATCTGGTTGGGGGAGCGAGTTGAAGCTGAGGAGGAGGAGGAGGAGGCGGGGGGGGAAGAACCTGCGCGTAACGTGATGAAGAAGAAGACCGTACTGGCTCTGTTCGGGGTGGTCCTGTGTTACCTGGTGACAGGGGCCGTGGTCTTCCAGATGCTGGAGCAACCCCATGAGGCTCTGCAGCAGGACCAGCTCAGTGCGCAGCGCACAGCATTCCTCGCGCAGCACACCTGCGTCCAGGAGGAGCACCTGGACAACTTTGTGCTGGTGAGTGACACGCTCTGCAGGGCTCTGGGAAGGGAGGGGTTAAGTGATGCTGTGCAGTGCTGTGGCAGGAGAGGGGTTAAGTGATGGTGTGCAGGACTCTGGCAGGGGAGTGGTTAAGTGACACTGCGCAGGGCTCTGGCAGCAGAGGGGTTAAGTGATGCTGCGCAGGGCTCTGGCAGCGCAGGGGTTAAGTTATGCTGTGCGGTGCTCTGGCAGGAGAGGGGTTAAGTGATGCTGTGCAGGGCTCTGGCAGGAGAGGGTTAAGTGATGTTGTGCAGGGCTCTGGCAGGGGAGGGGTTAATTGACGCTGTGCAGGGGTGCAGTTAAGTGACACTGCGCAGGGCTCTGGCGGGGGAGGGGTTAAGTGATACTACACAGGGTTCTGGCAGGGGAGGGGTTAACCAAATATAAAACAAAGAAATACTACTTCTGTCCTTCACAGTCTGCACAGTCTTCCTGGCAGCCGGTGTGCGTCGTATTGACTCCTGAAGAAGCTTTACAAAGCGAAACGCGTAGAGTCAGTGAAGAGTGAACTCTTTGGGTTCCAGAAATTTAATATTGCCAGTTTGCAGCTTCTTCAGGAGTCAGTACGACACACACCGGCTGCCAGGAAGAATGTGCAGACTGTGAAGGACGGAAGATCCAAGCAAGCCACTCACCTTTCATTTGTATGTGTCCATGCTTAATGATACAAATGTAAGTGTAATACCATCTGTTCTAATGCACATTTCTACTGAACAAACAATGTTGCATTACACTGGCGACACACTTTATTCGAGCTCGGCTAGTCCCACGAATTCGGGTATACCCGGGTGTATTGAGGTTTGTGACTGTTTTCTGCCCGAGTATATTGGGTTATTTTCTAGGCAGGGATTGAAGCATTTTATTCCCGCTGGCTGCAATACTGCACAGTATATATATATATACTGCATTACAATTCATGAATTTATGCCATCTTGTAGACACGCGAAGCATTGCAGCCTATTAAATCCTAATCATTATAATTTAACAAATCAACCGCCCATCAGCCAGGCATGAACCCAGGCTGGGAAGGCAAACGCAACGGGGCTTGTCAGAGGTGAGGAGCGGCGCATTCCAGGTATCTGCCAGGTACATACCGGGTATTTGCTCGAATAAAGTGTGTCGGTGCAGTAAATCGTCATCTTTGTTCTATTGAGGAACACAATGCAGAGACCCCTGTTATTCACCTGAGTTTGGAAGAGATCTAAGACTGCACCAGTGTGGAAACTGCTATCTATTTGCTGGGAAAGTGTGAGTCCCCATTTTTGGCTGATACCTAGAAGTCACAAGATGTTGGAACTTATTGCACTATTGTAGTATTGTAGTATTTCTTTGTTTTATATATGGTGAGACCTGCGTTCCCCAAAGCTACAACTGCCATCCGATTAGAAGAGAAATGGGACCTTCTCTACATAGGGTTGAGCTGCGACTTTTTCACCTTTTTCACTTTATTCACTATATTTATTAAATATTTTACACATTTGCACTATCACTATTTAAGTTATATCAGTGCACTGTATACACCTTTCAGTGATTATATATTTAATATTTAATTATTATTCATCACTGTTTTCACACTCTGTATAGGAGCGCCAAACAACCACTTTTTTTTGCACAAGGGGAGGGGCTAAAACAACAAAACGTGACAATCATATATGTTTTTTTAAATGAATAATTTCTGTAATATTAGATAATACTGTCTTCATTTTATTTACACTCCTAATGCCATTTGTACTGAGCATCACTTGGTTGTTAGAGCACTCATTTAGAAAGTCACTTATATGATTGTCACATGTATTACTACTGTGAAGCGCTAATGGCGCTATATAAATAAAGACATACATACATACATACTTCCTCTTTAAAAGCAGGCTCTGACACACCTTTTTTTAGCTCTGCCCTTTGTCAACAAAGTATCACAAACTGATCTGTTGCTGTGTTCCAAACAACAGACTGTCTATTACTCAGGAAGCTGTAACAATAATGTGCTACACTTAGTATTATGTTACATATCGGCTGCAGCATTTCATAGACAGCAGCACAGAGTTAGAAGGCGGCCATTATCTTAGGCACACAATCGGGATTTTATACAGACTTCTAACAGGAGCACCACACGTGTGCCATCTTAGGTAAGAATTATACATCACATGCTTTATATATATACAAATAAGAAAATAGAAGGAGTATTTCTGTTTTAACCGCCCCCTGCCAGAGGCCTGCGAAGCCTCACTTAGAGCAGAAATACTACTTTTATTTTCTTATTCTTATATGTACAGCAAATGACGATGTATAATTAATTCTGCACTCTTACCTAAGCGGGCAATCGTTTGGTGCTCCTGTTATAAATCTGTAAAAATCCCGATTGTGTGCCTAAAGAAATGGCCGCCTTCTGACTGTGCTGCAGTCTGTGAAATGCTGCAGCTGATATGTAACATTATATTACTAAGTGTAACACATTGTTACAGCTGTCAGAGTAATAGACAGTCTGCTGGTTGGAACACTTCAACAGATCAGTTTGTGATACTTTGTTGCAGAGATCAAAATGTGCTTCAGAGCCCGCTCCAAAACAGGAAGTGGATGTGACTAAATGGTTGCTGTAGCAAGCAGAGGATGATCAGTACGTACAAAAAATCATTCAAAAGGGAATTAGGAGTAGCAGTGGTTAAGTGACGCTCCACAGTGATGGTGCTAATTGTCTCTGCAGGGCTGTGGCAGGTGAGGGGTTAAGCAACGCTCTGCAGGGCTAGGGGAAGGGTTAAGTAACGCTCTGCAGGGCTAGGGGAAGGGTTAAGTAACGCTCTGCAGGGCTCTGACAGGGGAGGGGTAAAGTGGTGCTCTGCAGGGGAGGGATAAAGTGATGCTCTGCAGGGGAGGGGTAAAGTAATGCTCTGCAGGGCTCTGACAGGGGCGGGTTAAGTGATGCTCTGCAGGGGCGGGGTTAAGTAATCCTCTGCAGGGCTCTGACGAGGGAGGGTTAAGTGATGCTCTGCAGGGGCGGGGTTACTTGACGCTCGGTCTCTGCAGCAGGTGAAGGACGCTCTGAGTTCGGGCGTTGACCCCGCTGTGAATGCGACGAACGTGACCACGCGCTGGGACATCGGGAGCTGCTTCTTCTTCGCTGGCACCGTTATCACCACCATTGGTACGGGGAGGGGCTGTGACCTGCGCAGGGGGGGGGGGCTGTGACCTGTGCAGGGGGGGGGCTGTGTGACCTGCGCAGGAGGCGGGACCGTGTGACCTTGCGCAGGAGGAGGGGCAATGTGACCTGCGCAGGAGGAGGGGCAATGTGACCTGCGCAGGAGGAGGGGCCGTGTGACCTGCGCAGGGGGAGGGGGTTGTGGTTACACAGAAATCTGCTGCTTTTCCTTGGCCTGTTTTTTTAATCCTATTTGGGGATATTTCTAAAAATTCCACTTTCCAAAAAAAAAATTTTTTAAGGGCCGATGTCAAGGAAAAGACGCTATAGAACAGGTCCGGCTTTTTCTGTCCTTTTATCTCAGTGATCTCCTTGTGGGTGATATATATAAAGATCCTAACCTCTCTTCTCTGCCCCTCCCTTTCTCACTCTCCCCCTTTCTTTGTCTCTCCCCATTCCTCTCTCTCTTCCTATCTCCCTCCTTTTCTCTCCTCACCCTTTTCTCTCTCTCTCCCTTCCTGTTTTTCTCTCCCCATTCCTGTATCTCTCTCCTCCCCCCATTCCTGTTTCTCTCCTGCTCTCCTCCTATCTTGCCTCCATTCCTGTCCCCCCTCATTACTCTCTCCCCCGTCCCTCTCTCTCCCCTATCCCCCCATTCCTCTGTCCCACCCCATTCCTCTGTCCCACCCCATTCCTCTCTCTCTCTACCCCCCCCCCCATTCCTCTCTCCTATTCCTCTCTCTCTATCCCCCCCACTTCTCTCTCCTATTCCTCTCTCTCTATCCCCCCCATTCCTCTCTTCTTTTCCTCTCTCCCCCCCCCCGTTCCGCTCTCCTATTCCTCTCTCTATCCCCCCATTCCTCTCTCCTATTCCTCTCTCTATCCCCCCCCATTCCTCTCTCCTATTCCTCTCTCTATCCCCCCCATTCCTCTCTCTTATTCCTCTCTCTATTCCCCCCCATTCCTCTCTCCTATTCCTCTCTCTATGCCCCCCCCCATTCCTCTCTCCTATTCCTCTCTCTATCCCCCCCCCATTCCTCTCTCCTATTCCTCTCTCTATCCCCCCCCCATTCCTCTCTTCTTTTCCTCTCTCTCTATCCCCCCCCCCCCCATTCCTCTCTTCTTTTCCTCGCTCTCTATCCCCCCCATTCCTCTCTCTCCCCTATTCCAGGCTTCGGTAATAACTCCCCTAAAACAGAGGGCGGTCGGATCTTCTGCATTTTCTACGCGCTGGTTGGGATCCCGCTCTTTGGAATCCTCTTGGCCGGAGTGGGGGATCACTTGGGATCCGCTCTGCGGAAGTTGATCGGGAAGGTGGAGATCATATTCCTGGTGAGGTCACCCTACTCCTGAGTGCCTTATTGCCCCTGTAAAATTTTACGGGAGTTATTCATTAAGGTCTGTTACGGGTTAACGCACTCAATGGACGTCAACGTTGGCATTAACTCACAGCACACCTTAGTGAATCTGCCCCTTTATGCTGCAGTAATCCTGCTTCTGATTTCAATGCTTTTTTTGCTCTCGTACACCTGATTAAAAGTGTGTGTGTGGGATGGGGGGGGGGGTGTTGAGATTTGACTCCCCCCCATCTCTCCTGCCCCCTGGGGGTTATAGGAAGATACATTATTACCCCCCGCCCCCTCCATCTTGTTTACAGAGAGCTTTCTCATTGATTCCAAGACTTGAAATCCAATTTTTGGTACTTTTAAATTAGATTTTGAGATGAGCGTGATACTCTGCGGAGCCGGGAAGTCAAGTGGGACAGGGGGAGCGATGCTCTGCAGGGATTGTGTATCAGGGAGAGGAGAGAAGGGATGCCCGGCAGGATTTCTGTACACGGGCTGGTGATGCTGTGCAGGGAGGGGCTCTGCGATGCTCTGCAAGGAGGGGCTCTGTGATCTGCTGCAGGGGGGGGTGATGCTCTGCAGGAAGGGACTCCACGATGCACTGCAGGGAGGGGCTCTGCAATGCTCTGCAAGACCTTGTCAGTATAGATGCTTTCCACCTCAGCTCTAACCCCAATCCCCTCTCCCCCCCAGCTCCTCGTCTCTCATCCCCCACCAGCTCAGACACCCCTCTCTCGACTCTGACCCCCCTCCTATCTCCCCCCCCAACTCTAACACTCCCCCACTCTCTCCCCAGCTGGGACCCCCCTCACTCCACTCTGACCTGCCCCCTCCTCTCTCCCCCCAGCTCTGACCCCCTCTCTCTCCCCTCCAGAAGTGGCGTATCTCTCCCACCATTGTACGGATCCTCTCCGCTCTGCTCTTCATCCTGATTGGCTGCCTCCTCTTCGTCCTCTTCCCCACCTTAATCTTCCAGAGGATCGAAAGGTGGACCCTCCTGGAGGCCATTTACTTTGTGGTCATCACACTGACCACCATCGGCTTCGGGGACTACGTGGCGGGTACTCAATACTGCTATACGGAGTGGCATGCTCATTAGCAGTGTATAGAGATTCTCATCATCATTATACAGTGCAGCATGTTCATTATCAGTGTATAGATACTCAGCATCATTATACAGTGCAGCGTGTTCATTATCAGTGTATAGATACTCAGCATCATTATACAGTGCAGCGTGTTCATTATCAGTGTATAGAGATACTCATCATCATTATACAACGCGGCGTGTTCATTATCAGTGTATAGATACTCAGCATCAATATACAGTGCGGCATGTTAATATTAGTGTATAGAGATACTCATCATCATTCTAGAGCACATCATGTTCAGTTCCAGTGTGCGGTGATACTCACTCCCGCTCTATCCTGCAGGGGAAGGCTCGGAGCGGGCGTACACATGGTACAAGCCGCTGGTGTGGTTCTGGATATTACTGGGCCTGGCTTACTTTGCTTCCATCCTGACAATGATCGGGAACTGGCTCAGAGTCCTGTCCAGGAAGACCAGGGCTGAGGTAACGTAACACCTGTACTGGTGCGGCACGGGGGGAGGAAGGGGTTAAGTGATGCTCTGTGTAAACCTGGCATGGGAGGGGTTAAGTGACGCTCTGTGTGAGTCCGGCAGGGAAGGGGTTAAGTGACGCTGTGTGAACCTAGCAGGGGAGAGGGGTTAAGTGATGCTCTGTGTGAGTCCAGTAGGTGAGGGGTTAAGTGGGGCTCTGTGTGTGTCCAGCAGGAGAAGGGTTAAGTGACGCGCTGTGAGTCCAGCAGGGGAGGGGTTAAGTAACGCTCTGTGTAACTCAGGGAGGGGTTAATTGACGCTCCGTGTAAGTCTGGCAGTAGAAGGGTTAATTGACGCTCTGTGTGAGTCCGGCAGGGGAGAGGTTAAGTGACGCTCTGTGTGAGTCCGGCAGGTGAGAGGTTAAGTGACGCTGTGTGAGTCCAGCAGGAGAGGGGTTAATTTACGCTCTGGGCAAAAAAGTCACATAAGGAGTGTGTTGCTCCGCGCTAATGTTGTTACTGTAGGGAATCCCTCTTGCAGCCTGCAGTCTGGGGGGGGGGGGGTTCCACACGTGCCCTATAAGAGTGAGCTCCCACAAGGGGGGCCCACAGATAAGAAAAACAATTTACAGACGGGCGCACTAAGGGATATAGACACTTTAATGGTAATGTAGGACAGTGGGCAAAAGCATCCACTGATACAGTTTAAAACAGCAAAGTAAAGCAATATAAACAAATAAGCCAATGGATCTAGCGTAATTAAGGAAAGTGGAAGCACATGTAATTCCAACCAAGTAGAAATGGAGTTTCATACAGCATGTATAAATAATTAACTAATTAAAAACACATTCTGAAGTTTCATGAAACTCCATTTCTACTTGCTTGGAATTACATGTGCTTCCACTTTCCTTAATTACGCTAGATCCATTGGCTGCTGCTCTGCATTTAAACTCCAGGGACAGCGCTATCACGTGACCTCCTGACGAAGCACTACGTGCGAAACGCGTAGAGGTCACGTGGCTGCAGTTCCTGTGGAGTTTTTGCAGCCGGTGGGAGAGGGTCTCCACGCATCTAGCAGGGTAAGTACTCAGACTGGTCCGGACCCTTTCTGTAGTACATAGCTAGATCCAGTGGTTACCCGGTGCTATATACCGACCTTACTGGTGTATTTACCAGTCATTTTTAACGTTATTTGTTTATATTGCTTTACTTTGCTGTTTTAAACTGTATCAGTGGATGCATTTGCTCACTGTCCTACATTACCATTAAAGTGTCTATATCCCTTAGTGCGCCCGTCTGTAAATTGTTTTTCTTAATTTACGCTCTGTGTGAGTCCGGCAAGGGAGGGGTTAAGTGACGCTCTGTGTGAGTCCGGCAAGGGAGGGGTTAAGTGACGCTCTGTGTGAGTCCGGCAGGTGAGAGGTTAAGTGACGCTGTGTGAGTCCGACAGGGGAGGGGTTAAGTGACGCTCTGTGTGTCTCCGGCAGGGGACGGGTTAAGTGACGCTCTCTCTCGCTCGCAGATGGGCGGCCTGACGGCACACGCGGCGAACTGGAAGGCGAGTATGACTGCGGACATGAAACTGCCGCACCGCGGGCTGAGCCTCAACTTCCAGGACCGGCTGCAGCGACCCAAAGGGGAACTGTGCGAGTCTGGGGGGGATCCCAGAGAGGAGGAGGAGGAGAAGAAGGAACCAGGGGAGCCTCCCCAAACCCTCCCATCTCCCACCCCCATCACCCATACTCCTCCGCTCACCCCCAACCTGAGAGCAGAGGATGCTGGGAGGCGAGCCCTGGAGTTGGGTGAAAATATGGCGTTCATAGACGAGTCGTCTGACACGCAGAGCGAGAGAGGGGCGGAGGAGGGGGGAGGAAAGGGGGGGGCGCCCAAGGTCAAAAGGAGGAGGAGGGGGGGCAGAGGCAATGCCCACGCAGTGCCACGGAACCGGGATAAAGGGGAGAGCGGGTAGGAGGGGGGTCAATAACCCTGTATCCACCCCCAAAGTGCCTGCCTTGCCCTAATATACATATATATATATAAAATCAAAAACGAACAGACGATACCGTTCTGTGGCTAAGGAAATGCTTTTATTTGTGCGAGCTTTCGAGATACACTGATCTCTTCTTCCGGCGATGGTACAACTGATTAAGCCAAGGAATTTCCTAACACTGCATCCAGGAATGTTATCTCTGTGGGTGAAGCCTATCCCTCCCCCCTGTGTAGTATGCGATTTATGACTTCATGGTCCCTGAATGTTTGTGATGTAAGAGTGTGTGTATGTTTGTGATGTAAGAGTGTGTGTGTGTGTGTGTGTGTAAGTGTGTAAATCCTCATCTATAAAGTGCCCACAGTGTATACAGTGCTTTACAAAAGGTGTACGTAGAGGGGGAGTGTATAACAATAGTGTGGGGAGGTGTAGAAATGTAAGAGGGTGTTTCATGTCTGTGCATGTGTGTGCATGTGTGTGCATGTGTGTGCATGTGTGGGTACTGTGTGGTCCCTATTAGTATAAAGGGATAGAATGACATTGTACATTTGTATGAGTAAGGCCTCGCCCTGGGTGACGCTGAGCGTGCGCGCTCGCACTGGCCGCGATGAAACACATTGCTGCAATGTGTGTGGCCAGCGTGAGCGAGCGCCTGCGCATGCTCGGCGCTTAGCTGCTTACCGAAGCAAGCAAATTTGAATTAGCCTCTCGCTGGCGCGTCACGTGAGCAGCTCCGTGACTTCATGGCCACACCCCCGCCGCACACACACATATATATATATATACTGTACACACACACCGTACTACACCATGACATACATACACAGCACAGGTACAGCGCGGGCAGCGGCAGTGCCAGCCTCCTCCTCACACACACTACTACACCATGACATGTATACACAGCGCAGGTACAGCGTGGGCAGCGGCAGTGCCAGCCTCTCCCACACACACTACTACACCATGACATGTATACACAGCGCAGGTACAGCGTGGGCAGCGGCAGTGCCAGCCTCCCCCTCACACACTACTACACCATGACATGTATACACAGCGCAAGTACAGCGCGGGCAGCGGCAGTGCCAGGCTCCCCTCACACTACAGCACCATGGCATGTATACACAGCACAGGTACAGCGCGGGCAGCGGCAGTGCCAGCCTTCTCCTCACACACTACTACACCATGACATGTATACACAGCGCAGGTACAGCGCGGGCAGCGGCAGTGCCAGCCTCCCCCTCACACACTACTACACCATGACATGTATACACAGCACAGGTACAGCGCGGGCAGCGGCAGTGCCAGCCTCCCCCCTCACACACTACTACACCATGACATGTATACACAGCACAGGCACAGCGCGGGCAGTGGCAGTGCCAGCCTCCCCCTCACACACTACTACACCATGCCATGTATACACAGCACAGGTACAGCGTGGGCAGCGGCAGTGCCAGCCTCCTCCTCACACACACCCCCTGTGGTGCCTTATTGCTCTGTCTCTGTCATTCATATTTTAACCCTATCATTTCTGGACACTCCTGAAAGGTTGATGTTCTCTTGCAGGGGAGGAGTTAAGTGACGCTCTGCATGTGCCTGGCAGGAGAGGGGTTAAGTGACGCTCTGCAGGTGCCTGGCAGGGGAGAGGATACGCTCTCCAGGTCCTGTCCTTAACCCCTTCCTCTCCTGCTGCCTCACTCTGTATAAACGGCTGTGCAGTTACCTGGCGTCTGATTGGTTGCGTGAGGTTGGTGGTTACGTGGCGTTTCTGATTAATTAATGGCCTGTAATAAAGAGGTTTAACGAGCTATGACTGTGGCTGCAGATTAAATGCTGTGTGTCTTGTACTTACTGCCAAGACTGGAGTCACAGCGTTCTCTGACTGTCTATCACTGAGGGCTCTCTGTGCTCAGGCCGCAGCTCCCTCTCTCCCACCCCCCCGTCTATCTTATCCCCCCTCTTCCTCCTCTCTCTCCCTGTTCTATCTCTATTCCTCTCCCCACCTTCTCTATCACTCCCTCTTCCTCCTATCTCTCTCTATCTCTTCCATCTCTATTCCTTTCCCACCTTCTCTCTATCCCTCCCTCCCTCTTCCTCCCCTCTCTATCCCTCCCTCCCCTCTCTATCCCACCCTCCCTCTTCCTCCCCTCTCTCTATCACTTACTCCCTCTTCTATCTCTATTCCTATCCCCACCTTCTCTCTCTATCCATCCCCCTCCTCTCTATCTATCTCCCTGTTCTATCTCTATTCCTCTCCCCACCTTTTCTCTATCCCTCTTCCCTCTTCCTCCTCTCTATCGCTCCCTCCCTATTCTATCTGTATTCCTCTCCACACCTTTTCTCTCTATCCCTCCCTTCCCCCTTCTCGCTCTATCCCTCCCTCTCCCCCTATCCCTCCTCTTCCTCCTATCCCTCCCTCTATCTCTTCCTCCCTCTTCTATCTCTATTTCTCTCCCCCTTCTCTCTCTATCCCTCCCTCTCCCCCTTCTATCTCTATCCCACCCTCTTCCTCTTTCTCTATCCCTCCTCTTCCTCCTATCTCTATCCCTCCCTCTATCTCTTCCTCCCTCTTCTATCTCTATTTCTCTCCCCACCTTCTCTCTCTATCCCTCCCTCTCCCCCTTCTATCTCTATCCCTCCCTCTTCCTCCTCTTTCTATATCCCTCCCTCTATCTCTTCCTCCCTCTTCTATCTCTATTTCTCTCTCTATCCCTCCCTCTCCCCTTCTATCTCTATCCCTCCCTCTTCCTCCTCTTTCTCTATCCCTCCCTCTTTCTCTATCACTCCCTCTTCCTCCTCTCTCTATCTATCCCTCCATCCCTCTTCTCTCTATCCTCCCTCCCTCTTCTATCTCTATTTGTCTCCCCACCTTCTCTCTCTCTCCCTCCCTCTCCACCTTCTATCTCTATCCCTCCCTCTTCCTCCTCTTTCTCTATCCCTCCCTCTTTCTCTATCACTCCCTCTTCCTCCTCTCTCTCTCTCTATATATCTAGCCCTCCCTCTTCTCTCTATCCTCCCTCTTCTATCTCTATTTCTCTCCCCACCTTCTCTCTCAATCCCTCCATCTTTCCCCCATTCCCTCTATCCCTCCCTCCTTTTTCTATCTCTATGTCTCTCCCCACCTACTCTCTATATCCCTCCCTCTCCATTCTATCTCTATCCCTCTGACTACCCCCTTCTATCTCTATCATTCCATCTCTCCCCCCTCCCCTCTCAATCCCTCCATCTCTCTCCTCATTCTGTCTCTATCCCTGACTCATCTCTCTCATCATTCTCTCTCCCTCCTCCTTCTTTCTCTGGTTCTCTCTACCCCTCTCTCACCCCCTTCTGTCCTTATACCCTTCTTTCTGCCCTTCTCCTATGAACCAATTCCAGTCCTCCTTATACAGAAATGATCTTCCCTCTTTTCTGTCCCCTCTCTCTTTACATCCCCGCTCCGCACCGGCTCAATAAGAAACTCAGTCAAGTTAGCGGCCATCTTTAAAGTTCCCCGCTGTATAGGGGAAGAGTCACAGGGAAGCATCCCTGAGGTATGACATATGGGTTCCTCTTCTCTGTGATGTCATCAGTGGAATTATCTACCAACATTCTGACAGTGGCAGAGAGGAGCGAAGCTCTGCAGGAGAGGGGTTAAGTGACAAGCTGCAGGGATTCTGGCTTTTGACAATCGGCAGGTGTCTGTAAAGAGAAGGGGTTAAATGACACTAGGTGTCTGTCAAGAGTGTGAGGCTCTGGCACGGGAGGGGTTAAGTGACGCTGTGGAGGACTCTAGCAGGGGAGGGGTTAAGTGATGCTGTGGAGGACTCTAGCAGGGGACGGGTTAAGTGCCGCTATGTAGGGGAGGGGTTAAGTGACGCTTTAGCAGGGGAGGGGTTAAGTGACGCTCTGCAGGGCTCTAGCAGGGGAGGGGTTAAGTGACGCTCTGTAGGGGAAGGATTAAGTGACGCTCTGAGGGGAGGGGTTAAGTGACGCTCTGCAGTGGCGGGGTTAAGTGAAGGTCTGCAGGGCTCTAGCAGGGCAGGAGTTAAGTGCCACTCTGGCAGAGGAGGGGTTAAGTGACGCTCTGCTCTCTCACAGGCAAGATACTGAGGTCAGTAATGGATGGGATGAATATGAGGTGAGGAGAATTATATATACCTATAATATACGCACACGCACAGTCAGAGCATCACGACAATATCTAATATTAATGTGAATATTAGGGCTTTCGAGTAATAACACCCTGAGCTGGTAGTATTAACTAATATCAGTGACATTCATGGGAGGAACCTGAATATTAATGAACAGGTATTGAATTTGAATGTCCTATACCAAAAATATATTGTACTAGCTGCCCCGGCGAATTCTAAGAAACCCAAAAATACAAAGATTTATAAAATGGATAATTCCATTTTTTTTTTAGTTTCTTAATGAAAAAAGTATGTCTTTTCAGATAAACTGTATTTTTGGTTTTACCATCAGGCGCAAAAAAAACCATACACATTGTATCCAGTTCCCACTGGAGCCTCCAACATAAAGATATTTTCTAAATACTTGAAGGGACTGTCCTTGAGATGAATTAATTGACACGGCAAAGCCGAGCTTCACTGGGAACTGAAGTTTGAATGTAAAAAAGAATGGGGGTAGGGATGAGCGGGATTCCTAGTCTGAATAGGTCTTCTCCCTTAACACAGCCGGTTAAAATAGCGGCGTCGATGACATTAGGTTAAAGATTGTTCCCTATTAGTCGAGTTCCATCACGTAGTCTTGGAACACCTACGTTTCGCAAGCACACGATGGGCGAGGCAATTATAGGCATCAAATGAAGTGCCTGCACCCGGGATGGTTCGAATGAGTTAAGAAACTCTGTGAGATATTGAAGTATACCCATGACGGTGTCGATTAACTTGTATATCCCAGATTCTCCAGACGATTTCTGCTCTATTTATATGTTGATTTCATGGACACAATTGTTTTTTTTTAGCAAGAATTCGCTAAGCCGTTTGTATTTTTCGACAGGCATTCGTATGTTTGTCTTTTAATACATATATGTCATGTACGATGTTGCAAACGTTTTCTGGGAAATGGAGCAGCCCAGAGAGTCGTTCAACTGGAAGTTTCTCTTCGCCAAGATTGAGTAGCAGTTCAGCGAATCTGCCAGCAGAATCATTGCCTTGTAAATGAACTCGCGTGTGTGTTGTAAGCTTTAATTTGGTAATTGTTCTGGCCCATGCACACCCTGAGAGATGTGTAGGGGCAGGCAGGTTAACTCAATCCCATATACCAAGAAAGGGAACCTTCTTACTTGCTGAGGTGTTTATTTGGGGCAACAACATACAAATAAAAAGGGGGGGAAGTACTGAGGGAACACTGGGACATGAGAACAAAGGAGCGGGAGGGGAGCTATAGGGGAAGTGGGCTAAATGCAAGATATAGAGATATGTAAAAACCAGTAACTTTACCAGGATAGGAGAGATGACAGCTCAGGATGGCTGCTGGTACTAAGAGACAGCATGCTGGTCTGGGCTGATGGGAAACTAACTGGGACAATACAACCTGGCAAGGGGAGGGGGAGCAGTCCATCCTGGTAAAAAGGCAGGGGGGGTTGCCAAGGCAACTGGCGGAAGCCAAGAAACCCACAAGGGGTCACAACATTGTTGCAACAGCTAGGCTGAGCAGCTCTGGCAGCCTGAAGACAGAGAAATAACACAATCCTGTTCCAGGACAGTAATGGTGACATTCCACCAGAGATATTACATTTTTAAACATGCTTTTAGCTCCTCAGCCATAGTTCCCTTTGGTGCAATAGGGAGCGTTTGGTGAAAGTCCCTTGTTAAAACAACTCCACCCATAATAGTTTCATTCCCTCTGAGGTCCTGAAGTGTTCGATCAAAAGCCTCTAATGCGTTTGTGGGACATTGTACTCTCGTCCCAAACAGTGATCCCGCACGCAGGAAAGACTTTGGCTGCGCCTGTATTTTTGCTAATGTTGCAAATTGGATTTTCAGAGTGACCCAAGATTAAGTGGCAGCTTGTGGATTGTGTGATGGGATCATATTAGTTGTGATGTCATCAGTGATGCCATGTGTGACTTGTATCCAAACATGGAGACAAAAACCTGCTCCTTGATCTCAGCACCTGAGAGGGTGAAATAAAGATCTGTATTGTAGTCCAACTGTCAGACCAATGTTTAGGTCCAATACAAGGCCTTCACCACCCTGATGAAGATACAGTGAGCAGAGACCAATGCTATGGAAAACAGATATATGGATTCGGGATGTCTTCCTTAAATGAACGCTAGAGCAGAGAAACCCCTAAACTAATACAGGACACTCCACGCATGGTATAACATATTTGTAAGATCTGTTAAACAACATAATGCATCACAGAATAAACAAGGGTCAACTTTGACTGTGGTATATTGTTTCTCCCTTACCTTCATGAGACGTGAGAAGCAGTCATCTCCGTGATGGGTCTGATGAAGCTCTTCACTGTCCCTCATCTAGCCACTTTTGCCTCAGCCTTATGGACCATCTCCAACTCCGCTGGGAAAGCTTTTGACGATGAGTCCCATTGGCCGCTCGACTTGAGTAATACAAGATCACCCACTTGAATGTCTGGTCGGTCAGACTGCCGAGCCTAAAGCATTAAGATACACTAGCAGTCCCAGAACGTGTAAGCGAGTCTTCAATGTCCATTTCATCAGCACAACAAACCCCAAAGTAACTGCACAGCGCAGCCACTACACAAAGTATCCATTTACCCATCCCAATGTGCAGAGGTTAAACACCACGTTTCGGGGGGGGGGGGGGGTGAACCGCCCTTCGTTGGGTTCAACCAATATGTGTTTAATGTCTATTTGGCCGAATATCAGCTTTGCACTGCCGAGGCCTTCTCCTCTCTTCCAATCTCTAGCTTCATGGCAGGTTTTGGTGCGGCCCACGCCCTATTAGTAACTGTACTTGATGTCGACATTTTTGATCGCACGTCCCTTGCACATTCAGTTGTTTGGAAGAGCCGGCTAAACAGCAGGTGAGAGGAAGCTCGGCTCCGTAGAACAAAACAGGGTCTGAAAAGATATTGCTGGTTAAAAACAGATTTATTGTCTGACACAAAAAAAAGAGATGCATGGCAGCCACAAAAACCAGATACTCCGACGCGTTTTGCGCACGGAGGCGCTTTACATTACGGTGTTTGCCTGGACAAACTGCAGCCTTAAGATCCAGTTTCCAGTAAGCGACCAACTCCACTCTCCGCTTCTGTCGTAGCGTTTCACGTACGGCTGCCGTGTTCCTGAGCCGTTTCGGAAAGCTCGTTCTCGTCGGCTTTCTTCCACATTAGACCTTGTCAAGAACGGTTGAATGTTCTCCTGACAGCAGTTGGTAACATCTGATTAGCTGTCAGCTGGTTCACAGCCGTTCACCCATTGCAGTGCTCACACTGTTGGACCTGTCACTCAGTCTCCCTGCGCTCTGTATAATTTTTCACGATACTCATCTGTTTTAGTTCCTTTTTTCCCCAGTCCTTTTTTTGGGACAAATTAGCGGTTTGTTTAGGCCTAGTTCAAGGGCGGCCAATTCCAGTCTTCAAGGGCCACCAAAAGGTCAGGTGTTAGGCTGCGTCTCCGCTAGCGCTGAGCTCGATGAGCGGGCGGTGCTTGGCGAGGTGACTTGCATATATATATATATATATGCAAGTCCTTACTCACGCGATGCGCTCACCGGCGCTCGGTGCTTAGGTAAACAAATTTGTTCAACTTTCTTGCGCGCTCAGCTTCCCCCGCAGCGTCCCCCCCGCCCCCCTCCTGCGAGTGCTTGCGAAAATTTAAAGGACACCCAGCGCTCATGCTTGGAGAGCTCTCCAAGAATGAGCGCGCTCAGCGCCAGCGGGGGCAAAGCCTTATATCTCTGCTTCAGCACAGGTGGCTCAATCAGTGGCTCAGTCGAAGAGTTGAGCACCCCCTGCGAGTTTTAGAGCCATTGTACTTTTATGCCACTATACCTTCCGATTGTGATTCTTACTTGTATAGTTCCATTAGTGGTAGATCTCATCACAACTGTTAGGCCTCGGACATGTTGCCTGCTTGCTTGCGGAAGCGTGCTGACGCGCGCTCCCGCTCAGCACTGAGCCCTTACAGTCGCAATTAGAGCGGCTTTAGTAGGGGCTCACCTGCGCTTTTGCGCGCTTGCGGAAGGGCAGGTCTTAGAGGAATTTAAAATTCCCCCGCTTGCCGGCGAGACAGGCCGGTCACGTGAGCGGCTCGCCCAATGAGGGCGAACCAGCTCCGTGACGTCACTGGCCCGCCCCCGGCCAGTGACGCGCCCGCCCCTTGACGGCCTTCTGAGACGCTTGCGGTAAGCAACCGCAAGGCCAGGGAAAGCACACGCTTTCCCTGAGCCTCAGCGCGCCTCAGCACGCCAGCGGTAAGCGTGTCCGAGGCCTTAGGATGGGCTCTGATGTTATTTATATCTGTGCTATCCTACACATCTCCCAAAAGTCCACCAGAGGGAGCCATATCCATCCATTTAGGTTGAAATTGATTATTCCTATTATAAATATCAGTAACATTATATAAAAGTTGTGATTTCTTTGGTTAAATGTTTTTAAACATGTTTGTAATTGTGTCTATGCTGTGGTTATATGACTTACACGCCATCCAGCGGGTAATGAGATCGCCACTTTGACTATATAATTCTAATGAGTGCGGACTAAATTGTGAATCCGGAACACCTGATTATCAGTGTGACAAACGGCTTACTCCGGGGCTCCGCCGTCTGTCCGGGACTGTTAGAACACGGTCTTTTAGGGTAGGTTAAATGATGAGACGTCACGTACTGTTCCTTTAAACAGGCTATGCCTGGTTTATTCAGTCCCAGGCACTGAGACTGCCACAGTTTAAACAGAAAACAAAGCCAAACAAAAAGCTGCTCGTCTGAGCGATAACTTAAACTTAGATGTCCCTGACTCAGAGTTGGAAGTGGCTTGTCCACTTCCACCAACAAAATAAGTACCTTTGCAGTCTTTAGACAAACTAACAGAATGAATGAAGCGATTTGGGAAAGAGGCTTTCTCACCCCTCTGCAGTTCAGCAGCCTTCCAGGCTCTTGGGCGGGGCCCAGAGGAAACAGGAAACAGGTCTTATATACCTGAACTCTAATCAGCATGACAGGTGACAGAAAACAGGCAGCAGACAAACTGTGGAATGGAGTGCCTGTACCACGAGGCTGCCCTGTTCAGCTTAGACAGGACAGAAACTGTTCAGTATCCTGGGAGCCCTGTATATGGAGTTTATTACCAACCCCTGGTTTCTGTCACATATCCTCCCCCCCAGCTCAGACCTCGAGGGGTGAGCGACCATGGATATTAGGGAGTGCATCCTTGACAACCCGTCGGCATTGCCATGTTTGTGCCCCGACCTGTGTTCCACAGAAAATTTAAAGGGCTGTAGGCTTAGGAACCACCTGGTCACCCTAGCGTTCTTCTCCCTATTTTGACACATCCAGGTAAGGGGTGCATGATCTGTGACCAATCGGAACTTTCTCCCCAACAGATAATACTTGAGTGTCTCTACAGCCCACTTTATTGCGAGACACTCTTTCTCGACTATGGAGTAATTTTTCTCCTGGGGATTTAGTTTCCTACTTAAATAAAGGATGGGGTGCTCCTCCCCTTGAGACTCCTGGGAGAGTACCGCCCCCAGCCCTACCTCAGATGCGTCGGTTTGGACTACGAACTCTTTGGAGAAGTCAGGTGTGACCAACACTGGTTGGGCACAGAGAGCTTCTTTCAGGCTTCTAAAGGCCTGTTCGGCTTCGGGGGACCACTTTACCATTAGCGGTCCTCTTGCTTTTGTGAGGTCGGTTAGTGGGGTTGCCTTAGTTGCAAAATTGGGAATAAACCTCCTATAGTAGCCAATTAACCCCAAAAAGGTCCTTACTTGTTTTTTTGTGACTGGCCTTGGCCAATTTTGTATCGCCTCTACTTTGAGTGTTTGTGGTTTGAGTAACCCTCTACCAATAGAATACCCCAGATACTTGGCCTCCTCCAGACCAATAGTGCATTTAGCGGGGTTAGCAGTTAGTCCAGCAGACCGAACTGCGTCGAGCACAGCTTGGACCTTTGGAAGGTGGGACTGCCAATCTTCACTATGGATTACCACATCATCCAGGTAGGCGGCAGCGTACCGAACATGTGGTTTTAAAATTTTATCCATCATTCTTTGGAATGTGGCGGGAGCTCCATGTAAGCCAAAAGGCAGCACCTTATATTGAAAGAGGCCGTCTGGGGTTGAGAAGGCTGTTTTTTCTTTTGCCCTTTCTGTGAGGGGAACCTGCCAGTACCCTTTTGTTAGGTCTAGGGTTGTGAGATATCGGGCTTTGCCCAGTCTCTCTACAAGTTCATCCACCCTGGGCATAGGATAAGTATCAAATTTTGACACCGCGTTTAGTTTCCGGTAGTCATTACAAAACCTTGTTGTACCGTCTGGCTTTGGGACTAAAACTATAGGGCTGTTCCACCCACTTTGGGATTCCTCAATTACGCCTAGTTTTAGCATTTTTTTAACCTCTAAACTTATAGCCTCTCTCTTGGCCTCTGGGATTCGGTACGGTTTAAGGTTAACTCGGACCCCCGGTTCAGAGACTATGTCATGTTTAATTACGTTAGTTTTACCTGGCTGTGTAGAGAAGATTTCTTTGTTCCTTCTCACTAAACTCTGGACCTCTCGTTTCTGATGCACGGACAGTGTTTCAGCTATGCTAACCTCTGGGTCAGTTTCTTGATTCTCTGACGGACCTGGGGGTACTAGGGTTAACAAGACCTCTCTATCTTTCCAGGGCTTGAGTAGGTTTATATGGTAAATTTGCTCAGGTTTCCTCCTACCTGGCTGCCTTACCCTATAATTTACTTCTCCCACTCTTTCCAAGACCTCATATGGCCCATGCCATTTAGCAAGGAATTTACTCTCCACGGTGGGAACCAGAACTAGTACCCTATCACCTGGAAAAAAAATTCTGACCCTAGCACCCTTATTATACGTATTCCTTTGTGCTTCTTGAGCTTTCTCCATGTGTTCCCTCACTATGGGTAGGACTGCAGCAATGCGGTCCTGCATTTGGGCAACATGCTCTATTACACTTCTGTAAGGGGTAACCTCGTGTTCCCAAGTTTCTTTGGCTATATCCAGTAAGCCCCTTGGATGTCGGCCATACAATAGTTCAAACGGGGAGAAGCCTGTGGATGACTGGGGAACTTCCCTAATGGCAAATAACAGGTATGGTAACAAACAGTCCCAGTTTTTCCCATCCTTATCGACCGCCCGGCGTAACATGCTCTTTAAGGTTTTATTGAACCTTTCCACTAAACCATCTGTTTGTGGATGATAGACTGAGGTTCTGAGATGCTTGATTTTTAGGAGTTTACATAGCTCTTTTGTTACTTGGGACATAAATGGTGTTCCCTGGTCAGATAAGATCTCTTTAGGAATTCCGACCCGGGAAAACAGAAGTACTAACTCTTTTGCTATGTTTTTAGCAGAGGTGCTACGTAGGGGAACTGCCTCCGGATATCGGGTAGCATAATCTAATATTACCAATATATGCTGATGTCCCCTAGCAGACTTTATTAGGGGTCCTACTAGATCCATAGCAATCCGGTCAAATGGTACCTCTATTATGGGAAGGGGTACCAATGGGCTGCGGTATGCTTTGAACGGGGCGGTGATCTGACATTCTGGGCATGAGGAACAATAGTTTGTAATTTCTGCCAGAACCCCAGGCCAATAAAAGCTTCGGAGAACCTTTTCTTTTGTCTTTTCCACCCCTAGGTGTCCCCCCAATGGATGACTATGTGCGAGGTGTAATACTACGTTACGGAATGTCCGTGGTACCAACAATTGTTTAGTTGTAACTGATTTTCTTTTATCAACCCGATATACTAGGTCGTTCTCTACCTCGAAGTAGGGGTAAGCAAGTGACCTATCTGGTTGGCCATGAGTACTATTCTGGTCCCGTATATTTCCCCTTGCTACCGCTAATGTGGGGTCCTCCCACTGGGCCTTCTTAAAACTCCCAGGACTGACCTCTAGGTCAGCGAGGGTCTTATCCTGTACTGGGGTGGTAAGTGCCTGATCAACATCTTGATTTGGGGTATTCCCTACCAAAGTAGTGATGGGGAAGGGAATTTCACAGCACTCCTCCTTTTCCCCTTTCTTATTTGGGCCCTCGTCAACCTCCATTTCTGAAAAAGGGAAAGGATTTGTTTCTTCTAACACTTCGTTATGGTCTGCTATTGAACTCTGGGCGCTATTCTGAGCTGGGGACCACATTTTTAGAAAATGGGGAAAGTCGGTCCCTATTAACACATCATGTGCCAGTTTGGGTACAACACCCACCTTGAAATCTAAAGAACCAAATTCTGTTTCAAAAAAAACATCAACAGTGGAATATTCATGATTATCCCCATGTATACAACAAATTGCCACTCTTTGTGAACTGTTTACCTGTTTCTTCTTAATGGGCAATAGGTATTCGGACACTAGTGTGACCATGCTCCCAGAGTCAAGAAGTGCCCGAACCCTCTTACCATTAACCTTTACAAATGCCCACAGATGGTTATTCAAGGGGTCCTCTGGGCTAGGGCCCATACATTGGGACAACAGCGAATAAGGTTCCACGCTGTTGCATTGCATGGGCTCATCATTTAGTGGGCAGATTTTTGCTGTGTGGCCCCTCTCATGACAATTTACACATTTAGGTACATAGTCTGTGTCCCACTTAGAGCCTTTTCCCGGCTCCCCATGTTGGCTATTGCCCTTAGTGTGCGAACCACTGTTGCTGGTGCTGCGTGAAGGTGGTCGCCGCTCTTCAGCTCCCCTTAACCCCTGTACCCTTTTACCGTCTCTGGAAGAGTCCTGGAACCTCGGGTAGTGGGGTTGCTCCACGACTGTGGGTTGCGGGTGCTCTCCTGCTGCATTGTACCTTTCTACGAGGGCCACAAGCTCATCCGCATTGTGGGGGTCACTCCGACTGACCCAATGGCGTAAGGCAGAGGGAAGTTTCCTCAAGAACTGGTCCATGACCAACCGTTCCACGATGTGGCTTGCTGAGTTGATCTCGGGTTGTAGCCACTTCCGGGCGAGGTGGATGAGGTCATACATCTGGCTTCGGGTGGCTTTATCCATCGTGAAGGACCATGCGTGAAACCTTTGGGCGCGAACAGCCGTGGTTACGCCGAGGCGGGCGAGGATCTCGAACTTCAATTTTGCATAGACGTTAGCTTCGGCTGGCTCTAGATCAAAGTAAGCCTTCTGGGGTTCGCCGCTTAGGAAGGGTGCGATTAGACCAGCCCACTCAGCTTCTGGCCATCCCTCTCTCTGTGCCGTGCGTTCAAACGTGAGAAGATAGGCTTCCACATCATCCGAGGGTCCCATCTTCTGAAGGTAGTGGCTTGCCCTGGTCATTTTCGGAACTGGGGCTGCCGCTGCCAGTGGAAGGTTACTGATAGTCTCCCTCAGGATCTCGAGTTCCTGCTGTAAGCCCTGAGCGAACCGCTGTTGCTCCTCTTTCAGCAAGCGGTTTGTCTCTTGCTGGTTTGCATTCGCCTGTTGCAGGGCTTCATTCGCGTCTCTCTGGACAGCGACATTGCGTACCAGCGCACTCACCACGTCTTCCATCTTGTTTGGAGAGAGAGAAAAAAAACCTTTTTTTTTTTTTTTTTTTTTCTTTAAAGTTCTTTAACCCCCAGACCTTTTAGTGTTCTGCCCGCATTCTCCACCATATGTGACAAACGGCTTACTCCGGGGCTCCGCCGTCTGTCCGGGACTGTTAGAACACGGTCTTTTAGGGTAGGTTAAATGATGAGACGTCACGTACTGTTCCTTTAAACAGGCTATGCCTGGTTTATTCAGTCCCAGGCACTGAGACTGCCACAGTTTAAACAGAAAACAAAGCCAAACAAAAAGCTGCTCGTCTGAGCGATAACTTAAACTTAGATGTCCCTGACTCAGAGTTGGAAGTGGCTTGTCCACTTCCACCAACAAAATAAGTACCTTTGCAGTCTTTAGACAAACTAACAGAATGAATGAAGCGATTTGGGAAAGAGGCTTTCTCACCCCTCTGCAGTTCAGCAGCCTTCCAGGCTCTTGGGCGGGGCCCAGAGGAAACAGGAAACAGGTCTTATATACCTGAACTCTAATCAGCATGACAGGTGACAGAAAACAGGCAGCAGACAAACTGTGGAATGGAGTGCCTGTACCACGAGGCTGCCCTGTTCAGCTTAGACAGGACAGAAACTGTTCAGTATCCTGGGAGCCCTGTATATGGAGTTTATTACCAACCCCTGGTTTCTGTCACAATCAGGTATTTAGTTAGCCCATCTCCACAATGCCGACAGGACCTGACGAAGCGAGAGATACTCGCGAAACGCGTAGTCCTGTGTCGGCATTGTGTTCTGTTTGTGACCACTGAAGGCCACCGTACCTCCCGAGGAAGAACTCATTTGCAGCCGCTGCGACTGGACGCGGCAGCAAGGGAGTTCCCGCATGAGCTATATCGACAGGAGACGGATGCTGGAAGTGCTGTATTGTGCATGTAAGTTTTGCAAACTTACTTTGTGTTCTAATAATTGTCTTTTATTCACTGAGTGATTTTGCCCCTATTTGGAGTACTTCGGTGGGAGTGAACTGCTCCCACCAGGAATTCCCACATCAGGTTCAGGCATTATCCCTTGAAGTGGATTCTCATCTGATAGGTGGAGCAGATTCATTCTGCAGTGTTCACAGTATATGTATATTTGTAGCAGGGGCTACATATGTATTAATGGAAGCAATGTGAAAGGATATTGCTTTCCTCGGCTACAAAAGGTGAAGATAGGATCATCAGAGTGTAAGCTCTTCTGCAGCACTGGCCCTGACCTGTAACAGTAACACACTTCTCAGCAGCAGGCTGCACAAAACAGACACAATGAGCCCAGGATAATACGATGGAAACTGATACATACAGTGGATTCAGAATTAGTTCCTTAAATCAACTCTAGAGGGCAGTGTGGCAAAGACAAACAACTCCTTGCACCTACTAATCTGTAATATTAAAGAGCAATATTAATCAACTTACCTGTAATAGTAATACTGTACCTCTGATATTAATGAGCTGTATATGCGTAATAATGAGCTGCATATACATATTAATGAGCCAGGTGTGCATATTAATGAGCTGTGTATGCATATTAATGAACTGTATATGCGTATTAATGGGCTGCATATATATATTAATGAGCGGTGTGTGCACATTAATGAGCTGTGTATGCATATTAATGAGCGGTGTATGTATATTAATGAGCGGTGTGCATATTAATATGCGCTGTATGCATATTAATGAGCTGTGTATGCGTATTAATAAGCGGTGTATGCGTATTAATGAGCAGTGTATTCATATTAATGAGCGCTGTATGCATATTAATGAGAAGTGTATTCATAATAATGAGCTGTGTGGTGCGTATTAATTAGCGGTGTATTCATATTAATGAGCGGTGTATGCATATTAATGAGCTGTGTGTGCGTATTAATGAGCGGTGTATGCATATTAATGAGCGGTGTATGCATATTAATGAGCTGTGTGTGCGTATTAATGAACGGTGTATGCATATTAATGAGCTGTGTATGCATATTAATGAGCTGTGTATGTGTATTCATGAGCTGTGTTTTCATATTACTGAGCTGTGTATGCATATTAATGAGCTGTGTATTCATATTAATGAGCTGTGTATGCGTATTAATGAGCTGTGTATTCATATTAATGAGCTGTGTATGCGTATTAAGGAGCTGTGTTTTCATATTAATGAACTGTGTATGCGTATTAATGAGCTGTACATGCATATTAAGGAGCTGTGTATGCATACTAATGAGTGGTGTCTTATCTTCATGGTCTCTCTGATCCTCAGATCCCTCCCAAGGACAATACAAGAACAGTAAGTCCTGTAGTACATGCACTCTCTGTGTCCTCTTTCTTTCCCCCCTCCCTCTCCTCTCTCTCCCCCCTCCCTCTCCTCTCTCTCGCCCCCTCCCCTCTCCTCTCTCTCGCCCCTCCCTCTCCTCTCTCGCCCCTCCCTCTCCTCTCTCCGCCCCTCCCTCTCCTCTCTCTCGCCCCTCCCTCTCCTCTCTCTCGCCCCTCCCTCTCCTCTCTCTCGCCCCTCCCTCTCCTCTCTCTCCCCCCTCCCTCTCCTCTCTCTCCCCCCTCCCTCTCCTCTCTCTCCCCCCTCCCTCTCCTCTCTCTCCCCCCTCCCTCTCCTCTCTCTCCCCCCCTCCCTCTCCTCTCTCTCCTCCACATAGTCTTGGTGATGTAGAGGAAAGATACATCCATTCCTGAGGAGAGCAGCAAAGGCCAGGATGAGGAGAGGGGTTAAAGTGATGCTGTGCAGGGCTTTGGCAGGGGTTAAGTGATGCTGTGCATGCCTCTGGCAGGGGAGGGGTTAAGTGATGCTATGCCTGACTGGCAGGGGAGGGGTTAAGTGATGCTGTGCATGGCTCAGGCATTAGAGGGGTTAAGTGATGCTGTGCAGGGCCCTGGCAGGGCAGGGGTTAAGTGATGCTGTGCATGGCTCTGACAGGGGAGGAGTTAAGTGATGCTGTGCATGGCTCTGGCATTAGAGGGGTTAAGTGATGCTGTGCATGGCTCTGACATTAAAGGGGTTAAGTGATGCTGTGCATGGCTCTGACAGGGGAGGGGTTAAGTGATGCTGTGCATGGCTCTGGCATTAGAGGGGTTAAGTGATGCTGTGCATGGCTCTGACATTAAAGGGGTTAAGTGATGCTGTGAGGTCTCTGGCAGGAGAGGGTTTAAGTGACGCTTTGTTGGAGGGATTACAGGTTTGATGCTGTTACAATAGATTCTTCTTTTTCTTCTTGCAGGCTATCAATCCCCAAGGTAAAATGTCAGCTCCCTTGTGCCCTCCCTCACCCCCCCCCCCTCCATGATTCTCTGTTCTCTCATCACCGTTACTCTCTGTGCTCTCCCCCCCCCCCCCCCGTGACTCTGTGCTCTCCACATCCGTGACTCTCTGTGCTCTCCCCCCACCCCGTGACTCTCTGTGCTCTCCCCCCCGTGACTCTCTGTGCTCTCCCCACTGTGCGTCTCTGTGCTGTCCCCCCCCCCCCGTGACTCTCTGTGCTCTCCCCCCGTGACTCTCTGTGCTCTCCCCCCATGACTCTCTGTGCTCTCTGTGGCTCTCTGTGCTCTCCCCCCGTTACTCTCTGTGTTCCCACCAAGCTCTCCCCATGACTCTCTGTGCTCTCCCCCCCGTGACTCTCTGTGCTCTCCCCCCTGTAACTCTCTGTGTTCTCCCCCCGTGACTCTCTGTGCTCTCCTCTCTGTGGCTCTCTGTGCACTCCCCCCTGTAACTCTCTGTGTTCTCCCCCCTGTAACTCTCTGTGTTCTCCCCCCATGACTCTCTGTGCTCTTCCCCCCCCCCCGTTACTCTCTGTGTTCCCCCCCCCCCCCGTGACTCTCTGTGCTCTCCTCTCCGTGGCTCTCTATGCTCTCCCCACCGTGAGTCTCTGTGCTCTCCCCCCGTGACTCTGTGCTCTCCCCCCCATGACTCTCTGTGCTCCCCCCATGACTCTCTGTGCTCTCCCCATGACTCTCTGTGCTCTCCCCTCGTGACTCTCTGTGCTCTCCCCTCGTGACTCTCTGTGCTCTCCCCTCATGACTCTCTATTCTTCCCCCCCCGTGACTCTCTGTGCTCTTCCCTCGTGATACACTTTGCTCTCCCCGTGACTCTCTGTGCTCTCCCCCCCCCGTGACTCTCTGTGCTCTCCCCCCCCGTGACTCTGTGCTCTCCCCCCGTGACTCTCTGTGCTCTCCCTGTGACTCTCTGTGCTCTCCCCCCCGTGACTCTCTGTGCTCTCCCCCCGTGACTCTCTGTGCTCTCCCCCCCCCCGTGACTCTCTGTGCTCTCCCTGTGACTCTCTGTGCTCTCCCCCCCCCGTGACTCTCTGTGCTCTCCCCCCGTGACTCTCTGTGCTCTCCCCCCCGTGACTCTCTGTGCTCTCCCCGTGACTCTCTGTGCTCTCCCCCCGTGACTCTCTGTGCTCTTCCCCCGTGACTCTCTGTGCTCTCCCCCCGTGACTCTCTGTGACTCTCTGTGCTCTCCCCCCGTGACTCTCTGTGTTCCCCCCCGTGACTCTCTGCTCTCCACCCTATGACACTGTGCTCTCCCCCCGTGACACTCTGTGCTCTTCCCCCTGTGGCTCTGTGCTCTCACGCCGTGACACTGTGCTCTCCCCGTGACACTCTGTGCTCTTCCCCCTGTGGCTCTCTGTGCTCTCCCCCCCGTGACTCTGTGCTCTCACGCCGTGGCTCTCTGTGCTCTTCCCCCCCCCGTGATACACTTTGCTCTCCCCCGTGATACACTTTGCTCTCCCCTTGTGACACACGTGCTCTCCCCCCATGACTCTCTGTGTTACCCCCGAGCGCTCTCTGTGACTCTGTGCTCTCCCCCCGTGACTCTCTATTTTTCCCCCCCGTGACTCCCTGTGCTCTCCCCCCTCGTGGCTCTCCCACCTCCCTCCCCTGGGACTCTGTGTTCTCCTCAACCCCCCCCCCCACCCACCACGCCGTGACTCCCTGTACTCTCCCCCCTCCCACGTGACTCCCCCTCCCCTGTGACTCTGTGTTCTCCTCTCCCCCCTCACCCCGTGACTCCTTGGTCTCCATGTGCTCCAGCCCAAGCACTCAGTGTGTAGGAGTACGATTGACAAATCTGGAATTGGGGAGTCTGCCAGGAGGGGATCCAGACAGGATCAGTTCACACAGGCCATCCGCCCTGTATACTTTACCCCTATATACTAATACACCCTGTATATTATACCTATATACCCCCTGTGTGTTACTTTACCCTATATACCTACACCGCATATATTGTACCACTATACACACTGTATAGTATACCTATATACACCCTATATACTACACACATATATTGTACAATATTATTGATTATTGAAGATAAGGAAAAAGCAGAGGTATTAAACAAATTATTTGCCTCTGTGTTCACCAGGGAAGAATCAATTTCAATAGTAGTGCCGCAGGAGGAAGCCACAACCTCCATATTAATGAACAATTGGTTAACTGAGGAAGAAGTTAAGAGGCGGCTTGAAAAAATTAAAGTAAATAAGGCACCTGGCCCCGATGGCATACATCCAAGAGTTCTCAAGGAGTTAAGCTCAGTAATAGCCAAACCATTACATTTAATATTCAAGGACTCCATTTCCACAGGCTCAGTACCACAAGTTTGGCGTAAAGCAGATGTGGTGCCTATATTTAAAAAGGGAGCTAGATCATAACCGGGGAATTACAGACCTGTAAGCCTGACTTCAATAGTGGGGAAACTACTTGAAGGTTTAATATGGGATAATATTCAGGAATACCTAATGGAAAACAAAATTATTAGTAATAGTCAGCATGGATTTATAATAATAATAATAATAGCATGTTCTTGTATAGCGCTGCTAGTTATACGTAGCGCTTTACAGAGACATTTTGCAGGCACAGGTCCCTGCACCGTGGAGCTTACAATCTATGTTTTTGGTGCCTGAGGCACAGGGAGATAAAGTGACTTGCCCAAGGTCACAAGGAGCTGGCACCGGAAATTGAACCAGGCTCCCCTGCTTCAAACTCTCGGTGCATGTCAGTGTCTTTTACTCATTGAGCCACTCCCTCTCCTTTATGAAGGATAGATCATGCCAAACTAACCTTATTTGTTTCTTTGAGGAGGTAAGTAGGAATTTAGACCAGGGTAATGCAGTTGATGTGGTCTACTTAGATTTTGCAAAGGCTTTTCATACGTTTCCACACAAGAGGTTGGCGTACAAAAATAAAGCAAATTGTACTCAGTAATAATGTATGCACCTGGATTGAAAACTGGTTAAAGGACAGACAACAGAGTATTATCATAAATGGAACTTTTTCAGGTTGGGCTAAAGTTGCGAGTGGAGTACCTCAGGGTTCTATACTGGGACCTCTGCTTTTTAACTTGTTTATTAATGACCTTGAGGTTGGCATAGAGAGCAAAGTCTCCATCTTTGCTGATGATACTAAATTGTGTAAGGTAGTAGAATCAGAGCAGGATGTAATTTCTCTCCAGGAGGACTTGGAGAGACTGGAAACGTGGGCAGGTAAATGGCAGATGAGGTTTAATACAGATAAATGTAAGGTTATGCATTTGGGAAACAAGAATAAACTGGCGAATTACAAATTAAATGGGGATAGATTGGGGGGAATCCTTGATGGAGAAGGATTTAGGAGTGCTTGTAAACAGCAGGCTTAGCAATAGTGCCCAATGTCAGGCAGTAGCTGCAAAGGCAACAAGATCTTATCTAGCATTAAACGGACAATGTATAGAAGCGAAGAGTAAGAGATGTTTGCAGAGGTACATATAATGGAGACCGATTTGGGTGACATTATATCCTGGCTTTATTAAGCTTGTTCCTTTATCCTGGCTATACATACAAAAAGCACAAAATAACAAAACCCTATCCCTTTGTAAGGGCTAACTTACTTCCCCAGACCCTATCTGCAGGACTAGAGGGATATTCCCATTACCAGCCTATCACCCCAAAGTCTCAGGAAGTACCTTAAGCAGGTGGCCCTCCATGTCAGTCTCTGGCAGGTTCCTGGGTCCTCTGTGTCTAGGAAATATAGGTCTCTGGGTGTTTGGATGTCTTGATCTCAGCATACCCTTTGTGCTCAAGACAGTGTCTGTGTGCAGGCTTCTCTGCTCTCCTTCTGTCAGCCCAAATATGAGCTAAGGAATCTCTCTCCTGTGTCTCACATGAGGATTTTTACAGAGCTCTCATTACTCCAGGTGGAGACTAGTTAATTGAGTGGCTGCAATTAACTCTCTCTGTTGGATTCTCAGAGTTCTGAGACTGCTTTATTTAAACAGGGATATGTTCCTGTTACAGGAAGTAAACATAATTATTACATAGTTACATAGTTACATAGTAGATGAGGTTGAAAAAAGACGTAGGTCCATCAAGTTCAACCTATGCTAAATTTAGACAAGAGATACTTTATCCAATATCTATACTTACTTATTGATCCAGAGGAAGGCAAACAAAAAAACCCATTAAGGGGAAAAATTAATTCCTTCCTGACTCCAAGAATTGGCAATCGGATTAATCCCTGGATCAACATCCTTCCCATGTATACTTATTTGGTATATCCCTGTATACCTTTCCCATCTAAAAAGATGTCCAACCTTTTTTTGAACAAGGTATTATGCCCCTTTGTAAAGCACTAGTAAGACCGCACCTTGAATATGGAGTACAATTTTGGGCACTACTCCTTAGAAAAGACATTATGGAACTAGAGAGAGTGCAGAGAAGAGACAACAAATTAATAAAGGGGGTGGACATTCTAACTTATGAGGAGAGGCTAGCTAAATTAGATTTATTTACAGTAGAAAAGAGGTGTCTAAGAGGGGATATGATAACTATATACAAATATATTCAGGGACAGTACAAGGAGCTTTCAAAATAACTATTCTTCCCAAGGGCAGTACATAGGACACTGGGTCATTCATTAAGGTTGGAGGAAAGGAAATTTCCCCCGCAACAAAGGAAAGGGTTCTTTACAGTAAGGGCAGTTACAATGTGGGATTCATTAGCCATGGAGACTGTGATGGAGGATACAATAGATTTGTTAAGAAAAAAGTTGGACATCTTTGTAGAAAGGAAAGATATACAGGGATATACCAAATAAGTATACATGGGAAGGATGTTGATCCAGGGAATAATCCGATTGCCAATTCTTGGAGTCAGGAAGGAATTTATTTTTTCCCTTATGAGATATCATTGGATGATATGACTCTGGGGTTTTTACTTGCCTTCCTCTGGATCAATAAGTAAGTATAGATATAGGATAAAGTATTTGTCGTCTAAATTTAGCATAGGTTGAACTTGATGGACGCATGTCTTTTTTCAACCTCACCTACTACTACTATGTAACTACACCTATGCTCCCTGTACACCGCCTCCTTTTATACACTCTCTATCTCAGGATGTAGAGTTGATTGAAAAACACGAGAACGACTGCAAGACCTCGGTAAGTGAGTAACTCTTTAACCCCTGACCCTTTAAGAACCTCTGACTTTTTACACCTAACCTCAGAATAACCCCCGACCTATTATGAATAACCCCTGACCCTTTTTAAACCGTTGAACTTTCACATATCCCGACCCTTAGCTTTTCACATGTGACCCCAGAATACACACTGGCCCTTTAGTACCCTCTGACCTTCACCTTTCACCTCTAGCACTTAACCCATTCTCCCTGACCTATAAAGAACACCAGACTTACATGTGACCTCTAATTAAAACCATAACCCCGCACCCTCTGATTTGCACTCGTGACCCCTAGAGTTGGTCACAGGACACAATTAATCTGGCATTTGTGACCAGTGAATGAGATGACCCCTAATCCCGGCGGTGACCTTTTTCCCATAGCTGCCGCTGCCCCTAATATGTACCATGGAGAAGGAAGTGCTTCAAATTCTCATCAACACCTACAGAGGTGAGAACCGCAATGCATTCTGGGCCCTGTAGTTCTGATCCCTCTGGTTCTGTATTTGCAATGCATGCGGGTCACTAGTTCTGATCTCTCCCTGGTTCTGCATTTGCCATACATTCTGATCCCTGTAGTTCTGATTTCTCCCTGGTTCTGTATTTGCCATGCATTCGGGTCCCTGTAGTTCTGATCTATCCCTGGTTCTGTATTTGCCATGCATTCGGGTCCCTGTAGTTCTGATCTATCCCTGGTTCTGTATTTGCCATGCATTCGGGTCCCTGTAGTTCTGATTTCTCCCTGGTTCTGTATTGGCCATGCATTCGGGTCCCTGTAGTTCTGATCTATCCCTGGTTCTATATTTGCCATGCATTCGGGTCCCTGTAGTTCTGATTTCTCCCTGGTTCTGTATTTGCCATGCATTCGGGTCCCTGTAGTTCTGATTTCTCCCTGGTTCTGTATTGGCCATGCATTCGGGTCCCTGTAGTCCTGATATATCCCTGGTTCTGTATTGGCCATGCATTCGGGTCCCTGTAGTTCTGATTTCTCCCTGGTTCTTTATTTGCAATGCATTCTGGTCCATGTAGTCCTGATCCCTCTCTGGTTCTGCACTGTGCAGATTA
>NW_027456885.1:247150-260960 GCF_040206685.1 Ascaphus truei
TGTGTGTGTGTATATAATAATATATATATGTGTGTGTGTATATATATATATATATATATATATATGTATGTGTGTGTGTGTGTATGTATATATATATATATATATATATATATATATATATATATATATATATATATATATATATATATATATATATATATATATATATATATAAAGCAGAAAGTAGCCGTGTTAGTCCAGTTGCGATAGTGCAGAATAAATGAGTTCTTCAGTATTAGGTGATACCTTTTTTATTGGACTAACAATTTATGTCATAGGACAAGCTTTCGAGAGAGGAGAGAGGAGAACTCTCGAAAGCTTGTCCTATGACATAAATTGTTAGTCCAATAAAAAAGGTATCACCTAATACTGAAGAACTTATATATATATATATTATAGTGTGTGCATGTATGTATTGTGTGTGTGTGTGTGTATATAATATATATATATATATATATATATACACACACACACACACACACACACACACACACACACACACACACACACACACACAATACATACATGAACACACTAATATATATCCGAGGGGAGGGATCAAAGGGGCTCTATTTATGCAGAGACACTGACATTATTATGCCATCGATATCCTATTATCATCCCATTTCCAATACACAGAGAGACTGAACAGAAACAGTATATTTGTATATCTGAAGGAGTTTGACATGTAAAAAACAAAAAACAAAGGGAACATCTACCTGCCCTGTAAAAAAAAAATATATATATATATATATATATACACACACACACACACACACACACACATATCAAGGACACATAGTATCCAGTACCAATAAAACAATCTATAAGTATGGCAAACGGTAAATACCATAATAATTGTAACTGGTGCTGCTATAATACAAAGAAAAAGAAAAGCAAACCCAAATACAAGCGCTCTGCAATACCGACAAAGTAACAAAAAGATCATCTATTTATTAGATAAAAAGATTTCAAAAAAAGGAGGTGTGTGACACGTACAATATATAAACACACACGTACAAAAGGATATATATGCACATATTGTACTTGTTTATGCATGTTTGTGAAGAATATATATATATATATATATACACACTATACATACATTAACACACACACAATACATACATACAAACACACACACACATATATATATATATACACACACACACACACACACACACAATACATACATGAACACACTAATATATATATATTATAGCAGCACCAGTTACAATTATTATGGTATTTACCGTTTGCCATACTTATAGATTGTTTTATTGGTACTGGATACTATGTGTCCTTGATGTGTGTGTGTGTGTGTGTGTGTGTGTGTGTGTGTGTGTGTGTGTGTGTGTGTGTGTGTGTGTGTGTGTGTGTGTGTGTGTGTGTGTGTGTATGTATATATATATATATATATTTTTTTTTTTTTTACAGGGCAGGTAGATGTTCCCTTTGTTTTTTGTTTTTTACATGTCAAACTCCTTCAGATATACAAATATACTGTTTCTGTTCAGTCTCTCTGTGTATTGGAAATGGGATGATAATAGGATATCGATGGCATAATAATGTCAGTGTCTCTGCATAAATAGAGCCCCTTTGATCCCTCCCCTCGGATCTGTGCTTAGTGAACCAGGAAATTGTAAAGCACCAGAGGGAGGGGGTCATGGGTCAAAGAATAAAGTGACCGTCCTCATGCACACCACAGTCACTGCCCCCCCCCCCCACACCAGTCACTGCCCCCCCCCACACCAGTCACTGCCCCCCCCACACCAGTCACTGCCCCCCCCCCCACACCAGTACCTGCCCCCCCCACACCAGTCACTGCCCCCCCCACACCAGTCACTGCCCCCCCCACACCAGTCACTGCCCCCCCCACACCAGTCACTGCCCCCCCCACACCAGTCACTGCCCCCCCCACACCAGTCACTGCCCCCCCCACACCAGTCACTGCCCCCCCACACCAGTCACTGCCCCCCCACACCAGTCACTGCCCCCCCACACCAGTCACTGTCCCCCCCACACCAGTCACTGCCCCCCCACACCAGTCACTGCCCCCCCCACACCAGTCACTGCCCCCCCCCCACACCAGTCACTGCCCCCCGACCCACACCAGTCACTGCCCCCCGACCCACACCAGTCACTGCCCCCCCCCCCACACCAGTCACTGCCCCCCCACACCAGTCACTGCCCCCCCCCCACCAGTCACTGCCCCCCCCCACACCAGTCACTGCCCCCCCCACACCAGTCACTGCCCCCCCACACTGCCCCCCACACCAGTCACTGCCCCCCCCCTCCCCACACCAGTCACTGCCCCCCCCTCCCCACACCAGTCACTGCCCCCCCCCACACCAGTCACTGCCCCCCCCACACCAGTCACTACCCCCCCCACACCAGTCACTGCCCCCCCCACACCAGTCACTGCCCCCCCCACACCAGTCACTGCCCCCCCCACACCAGTCACTGCCCCCCCCACACCAGTCACTGCCCCCCCCACACCAGTCACTGCCCCCCCCACACCAGTCACTGCCCCCCCACACTGCCCCCCCCCCACACCAGTCACTGCCCCCCCCACACCAGTCACTGCCCCCCCCACCAGTCACTGCCCCCCCCCACCAGTCACTGCCCCCCCCACCAGTCACTGCCCCCCCCCCACCAGTCACTGCCCCCCCCCCACCAGTCACTGCCCCCCCCACCAGTCACTGCCCCCCCCACACCAGTCACTGCCCCCCCCCACACCAGTCACTGCCCCCCCCCCCACACCAGTCACTGCCCCCCCTCCCACACCAGTCACTGCCCCCCCTCCCACACCAGTCACTGCCCCCCCTCCCACACCAGTCACTGCCCCCCCTCCCACACCAGTCACTGCCCCCCATCCCACACCAGTCACTGCCCCCCCTCCCACACCAGTCACTGCCCCCCCTCCCACACCAGTCACTGCCCCCCCCCCACACCAGTCACTGCCCCCCCACACCAGTCACTGCCCCCCCACACCAGTCTCTGCCCCCCCACACCAGTCACTGCCCCCCCACACCAGTCACTGCCCCCCCCACACCAGTCACTGCCCCCCCTCCCACACCAGTCACTGCCCCCCCTCCCACACCAGTCACTGCCCCCCCTCCCACACCAGTCACTGCCCCCCCTCCCACACCAGTCACTGCCCCCCCTCCCACACCAGTCACTGCCCCCCCTCCCACACCAGTCACTGCCCCCCCTCCCACACCAGTCACTGCCCCCCCTCCCACACCAGTCACTGCCCCCCCTCCCACACCAGTCACTGCCCCCCCTCCCACACCAGTCACTGCCCCCCCTCCCACACCAGTCACCGCCCCCCCCCCACACCAGTCACCGCCCCCCTCCCACACCAGTCACTGCCCCCCCCACACCAGTCACTGCCCCCCCCACACCAGTCACTGCCCCCCCACACTGCCCCCCACACCAGTCACTGCCCCCCCCCTCCCCACACCAGTCACTGCCCCCCCCACACACACCAGTCACTGCCCCCCACACACCACAGTTACTGCACCCCCCCACACACCACAGTCACTGCCCCACAAACCAGTCACTGCCCCCCACACACCACAGTCACTGCACCCCCCCCAAACACCAGTCACTGCACCCCCCCACACACAGCAGTCACTGCACCCCCCCCCCACACACCACAGTCGCTGCACCCCCCCACACACCACAGTCACTGCACCCCCCCCCCACACACATCACAGTCACTGCACCCCCACACCAGTCACTGTCACCCCCCCACGCACACCACAGTCACCGTCGTCCCCCACCACCACCCCTGGATCTATGTTTACTTTACTTACTTACTTTCTGCCTCTTCACCCACAGATGGGTATAGGCGACTTCCACAGAAAACTTCACTTTAAAAAGATCCGTGGAAGTTGTTTAGCTGGATATACCCAGGGGGACACTAAGCCCAAGGGTCGTATCTGTGCTTAGTGAGCCAGGAAATCGTAAAGCAGCAGAGGGAGGGGTCAGGGGTCAAAGAATAAAGTGACATCCCCAAGCACCAGTCACTGCCCCCCCCCACCACCACCACAGTCACTGCCCCCCCCTACACTCCACAGTCACTGCCCCCCCCTACACTCCAGTCACTGCCCCCCCCTACACTCCACAGTCACTGCCCCCCCCTACACTCCACAGTCACTGCCCCCCCCTACACTCCACAGTCACTGCCCCCCCCTACACTCCACAGTCACTGCCCCCCCTACACTCCACAGTCACTGCCCCCCCCACACTCCACAGTCACTGCCCCCCCCCCACACACATACCACAGTAGTGACACAACACAGTAACTGCCCCCCCCCGCACACCACAGTCACTGCCTGCCCCCGCACACCACAGTCACTGCCCCCGCACACCACAGTCACTGCCCCCGCACACACCACAGTCACTGCCCCCGCACACACCACAGTCACTGCCCCCGCACACACCACAGTCACTGCCCCCGCACACACCACAGTCACTGCCTGCCCCCGCACACCACAGTCACTGCCCCCGCACACCACAGTCACTGCCCCCGCACACCACAGTCACTGCCCCCGCACACACCGCAGTCACAGCCCCCGCACACACCGCAGTCACTGCCCCCGCACACACCGCAGTCACTGCCCCCGCACACCACAGTCACTGCCCCCGCACACACCACAGTCACTGCCCCCGCACACCGCAGTCACTGCCCCCGCACACCGCAGTCACAGCCCCCGCACACCACAGTCACAGCCCCCGCACACACCGCAGTCACAGCCCCCGCACACCACAGTCACTGCCCCCGCACACCACAGTCACTGCCCCCGCACACACCGCAGTCACAGCCCCCGCACACACCACAGTCACTGCCCCCGCACACCACAGTCACTGCCCCCGCACACCGCAGTCACAGCCCCCGCACACACCACAGTCACTGCCCGCACACACCACAGTCACTGCCCGCACACACCACAGTCACTGCCCCCGCACACACCACAGTCACTGCCCCCGCACACCGCAGTCACAGCCCCCGCACACACCACAGTCACAGCCCCCGCACACACCACAGTCACTGCCCCCGCACACCACAGTCACTGCCCCCGCACACCAGTCACTGCCCCCGCACACCGCAGTCACAGCCCCCGCACACACCACAGTCACTGCCCCCGCACACCACAGTCACTGCCCCCGCACACCACAGTCACTGCCCCCGCACACACCACAGTCACTGCCCCCGCACACACCACAGTCACTGCCCCCGCACACACCACAGTCACTGCCCCCGCACACACCACAGTCACTGCCCCCGCACACACCACAGTCACTGCCCCCGCACACACCACAGTCACTGCCCCCGCACACACCACAGTCACTGCCCCCGCACACACCACAGTCACTGCCCCCGCACACACCGCAGTCACTGCCCCCGCACACACCGCAGTCACTGCCCCCGCACACCGCAGTCACTGCCCCCCCGCACACCGCAGTCACTGCCTGCCCCCCCGCGCACACCGCAGTCACTGCCCCCCCGCACACACCGCAGTCACTGCCAGCCCCCCGCACACACCGCAGTCACTGCCTGCCCCCCGCACACACCGCAGTCACTGCCCCCGCACACACCGCAGTCACTGCCTGCCCCCCGCACACACCGCAGTCACTGCCTGCCCCCCCGCGCACACCGCAGTCACTGCCTGCCCCCCGCACACACCGCAGTCACTGCCTGCCCCCCGCGCACACCGCAGTCACTGCCTGCCCCCCGCACACACCGCAGTCACTGCCTGCCCCCCGCACACCGCAGTCACTGCCTGCCCCCCCGCGCACACCGCAGTCACTGCCCCCGCACACACCGCAGTCACTGCCCCCGCACACACCGCAGTCACTGCCCCCTCACACACCGCAGTCACTGCCCCCGCACACCACAGTCACTGCCCCCGCACACCACAGTCACTGCCCCCGCACACACCGCAGTCACAGCCCCCGCACACACCGCAGTCACTGCCCCCGCACACACCGCAGTCACTGCCCCCGCACACACCGCAGTCACTGCCCCCGCACACACCGCAGTCACTGCCCCCGCACACACCGCAGTCACTGCCCCCGCACACACCGCAGTCACTGCCCCCGCACACACCGCAGTCACTGCCCCCGCACACACCTCAGTCACAGCCCCCGCACACCACAGTCACAGCCCCCGCACACCACAGTCACTGCCCCCGCACACCACAGTCACTGCCCCCGCACACCACAGTCACTGCCCCCGCACACACCGCAGTCACTGCCCCCGCACACCGCAGTCACAGCCCCCGCACACCGCAGTCACAGCCCCCGCACACACCACAGTCACTGCCCCCGCACACCACAGTCACTGCCCCCGCACACCACAGTCACTGCCCCCGCACACCACAGTCACTGCCCCCGCACACCACAGTCACTGCCCCCGCACACCACAGTCACTGCCCCCGCACACCACAGTCACTGCCCCCGCACACCACAGTCACTGCCCCCGCACACCACAGTCACTGCCCCCGCACACCACAGTCACAGCCCCCGCACACCACAGTCACTGCCCCCGCACACCACAGTCACTGCCCCCGCACACCACAGTCACTGCCCCCGCACACCACAGTCACTGCCCCCGCACACCACAGTCACTGCCCCCGCACACCACAGTCACTGCCCCCGCACACCACAGTCACTGCCCCCGCACACCACAGTCACTGCCCCCGCACACACCACAGTCACTGCCCCCGCACACCGCAGTCACTGCCCCCGCACACCGCAGTCACAGCCCCCGCACACCACAGTCACAGCCCCCGCACACACCGCAGTCACAGCCCCCGCACACCACAGTCACTGCCCCCGCACACACCGCAGTCACTGCCCCCGCACACACCGCAGTCACAGCCCCCGCACACACCACAGTCACTGCCCCCGCACACCACAGTCACTGCCCCCGCACACCACAGTCACTGCCCCCGCACACCGCAGTCACAGCCCCCGCACACACCACAGTCACTGCCCCCGCACACCGCAGTCACAGCCCCCGCACACACCACAGTCACTGCCCCCGCACACACCACAGTCACTGCCCCCGCACACCGCAGTCACAGCCCCCGCACACACCACAGTCACAGCCCCCGCACACACCACAGTCACTGCCCCCGCACACCACAGTCACTGCCCCCGCACACCAGTCACTGCCCCCGCACACCGCAGTCACAGCCCCCGCACACACCACAGTCACTGCCCCCGCACACCGCAGTCACAGCCCCCGCACACACCACAGTCACTGCCCCCGCACACCACAGTCACTGCCCCCGCACACCACAGTCACTGCCCCCGCACACACCACAGTCACTGCCCCCGCACACCACAGTCACTGCCCCCGCACACCGCAGTCACAGCCCCCGCACACACCACAGTCACTGCCCCCGCACACCGCAGTCACAGCCCCCGCACACACCACAGTCACTGCCCCCGCACACACCACAGTCACTGCCCCCGCACACCGCAGTCACAGCCCCCGCACACACCACAGTCACAGCCCCCGCACACACCACAGTCACTGCCCCCGCACACCACAGTCACTGCCCCCGCACACCAGTCACTGCCCCCGCACACCGCAGTCACAGCCCCCGCACACACCACAGTCACTGCCCCCGCACACCGCAGTCACAGCCCCCGCACACACCACAGTCACTGCCCCCGCACACCACAGTCACTGCCCCCGCACACCACAGTCACTGCCCCCGCACACACCACAGTCACTGCCCCCGCACACACCACAGTCACTGCCCCCGCACACACCACAGTCACTGCCCCCGCACACACCACAGTCACTGCCCCCGCACACACCACAGTCACTGCCCCCGCACACACCACAGTCACTGCCCCCGCACACACCACAGTCACTGCCCCCGCACACACCGCAGTCACTGCCCCCGCACACACCGCAGTCACTGCCCCCGCACACACCGCAGTCACTGCCCCCGCACACACCGCAGTCACTGCCCCCGCACACACCGCAGTCACTGCCCCCGCACACACCGCAGTCACTGCCCCCGCACACACCGCAGTCACTGCCCCCGCACACACCGCAGTCACTGCCCCCGCACACCGCAGTCACTGCCCCCCCGCACACCGCAGTCACTGCCTGCCCCCCCGCGCACACCGCAGTCACTGCCCCCCCGCACACACCGCAGTCACTGCCAGCCCCCCGCACACACCGCAGTCACTGCCTGCCCCCCGCACACACCGCAGTCACTGCCCCCGCACACACCGCAGTCACTGCCTGCCCCCCGCACACACCGCAGTCACTGCCTGCCCCCCCGCACACACCGCAGTCACTGCCTGCCCCCCGCACACACCGCAGTCACTGCCTGCCCCCCGCGCACACCGCAGTCACTGCCTGCCCCCCGCACACACCGCAGTCACTGCCTGCCCCCCCGCGCACACCGCAGTCACTGCCTGCCCCCCCGCGCACACCGCAGTCACTGCCTGCCCCCCCGCGCACACCGCAGTCACTGCCTGCCCCCGCACACCACAGTCACTGCCCCCGCACACCACAGTCACTGCCCCCGCACACCACAGTCACTGCCCCCGCACACCACAGTCACTGCCCCCGCACACCACAGTCACTGCCCCCGCACACCACAGTCACTGCCCCCGCACACCACAGTCACTGCCCCCGCACACCACAGTCACAGCCCCCGCACACCACAGTCACTGCCCCCGCACACCACAGTCACTGCCCCCGCACACCACAGTCACTGCCCCCGCACACCACAGTCACTGCCCCCGCACACCACAGTCACTGCCCCCGCACACCACAGTCACTGCCCCCGCACACCGCAGTCACTGCCCCCGCACACCGCAGTCACTGCCCCCGCACACCACAGTCACTGCCCCCGCACACCACAGTCACTGCCCCCGCACACCACAGTCACTGCCCCCGCACACACCACAGTCACTGCCCCCGCACACACCACAGTCACTGCCCCCGCACACCGCAGTCACTGCCCCCGCACACCGCAGTCACTGCCCCCGCACACCGCAGTCACAGCCCCCGCACACCACAGTCACAGCCCCCGCACACACCGCAGTCACAGCCCCCGCACACCACAGTCACTGCCCCCGCACACCACAGTCACTGCCCCCGCACACCGCAGTCACTGTCCCCGCACACCGCAGTCACAGCCCCCGCACACCGCAGTCACTGCCCCCGCACACCGCAGTCACTGCCCCCGCACACCGCAGTCACTGCCCCCGCACACCGCAGTCACAGCCCCCGCACACCACAGTCACAGCCCCCGCACACACCGCAGTCACAGCCCCCGCACACCACAGTCACTGCCCCCGCACACACCACAGTCACTGCCCCCGCACACCACAGTCACTGCCCCCGCACACCACAGTCACTGCCCCCCGCACACCGCAGTCACAGCCCCCGCACACACCGCAGTCACAGCCCCCGCACACACCACAGTCACTGCCCCCGCACACACCACAGTCACTGCCCCCGCACACCGCAGTCACAGCCCCCGCACACACCACAGTCACAGCCCCCGCACACACCACAGTCACTGCCCCCGCACACCACAGTCACTGCCCCCGCACACCAGTCACTGCCCCCGCACACCGCGGTCACAGCCCCCGCACACACCACAGTCACTGCCCCCGCACACCGCAGTCACAGCCCCCGCACACACCACAGTCACTGCCCCCGCACACCACAGTCACTGCCCCCGCACACCACAGTCACTGCCCCCGCACACACCACAGTCACTGCCCCCGCACACACCACAGTCACTGCCCCCGCACACACCACAGTCACTGCCCCCGCACACACCACAGTCACTGCCCCCGCACACACCACAGTCACTGCCCCCGCACACACCACAGTCACTGCCCCCGCACACACCGCAGTCACTGCCCCCGCACACACCACAGTCACTGCCCCCGCACACCGCAGTCACTGCCCCCCCGCACACCGCAGTCACTGCCTGCCCCCCCGCGCACACCGCAGTCACTGCCCCCCCGCACACACCGCAGTCACTGCCAGCCCCCCGCACACACCGCAGTCACTGCCTGCCCCCCGCACACACCGCAGTCACTGCCTGCCCCCCGCACACACCGCAGTCACTGCCTGCCCCCCCGCACACACCGCAGTCACTGCCTGCCCCCCCGCGCACACCGCAGTCACTGCCTGCCCCCCGCGCACACCGCAGTCACTGCCTGCCCCCCGCACACACCGCAGTCACTGCCTGCCCCCGCGCACACCGCAGTCACTGCCTGCCCCCCGCGCACACCGCAGTCACTGCCTGCCCCCCCGCGCACACCGCAGTCACTGCCTGCCCCCCCGCACACCGCAGTCACTGCCTGCCCCCCCGCACACCGCAGTCACTGCCTGCCCCCCCCGCGCACACCGCAGTCACTGCCTGCCCCCCCGCGCACACCGCAGTCACTGCCTGCCCCCCCGCGCACACCGCAGTCACTGCCTGCTCCCCCGCGCACACCGCAGTCACTGCCTGCCCCCCCGCACACACCGCAGTCACTGCCTGCCCCCCCGCACACACCGCAGTCACTGCATGCCCCCCCGCGCACACCGCAGTCACTGCCCGCCCCCCCGCACACACCGCAGTCACTGCCTGCCCCCCCGCACACACCGCAGTCACTGCCTGCCCCCCCGCACACACCGCCGTCACTGCCCCCCCCGCACACCGCAGTCACTGCCTGCCCCCCGCACACCGCAGTCACTGCCTGCCCCCCCGCGCACACCGCAGTCACTGCCTGCCCCCCGCGCACACCGCAGTCACTGCCTGCCCCCCGCGCACACCGCAGTGACTGCCTGCCCCCCCGCACACCGCAGTCACTGCCTGCCCCCCGCGCACACCGCAGTCACTGCCTGCCCCCCCGCACACACCGCAGTCACTGCATGCCCCCCCGCGCACACCGCAGTCACTGCCCGCCCCCCCGCACACACCGCAGTGACTGCCTGCCCCCCGCGCACACCGCAGTCACTGCCTGCCCCCCGCGCACACCGCAGTCACTGCCTGCCCCCCCGCACACACCGCAGTCACTGCATGCCCCCCCGCGCACACCGCAGTCACTGCCCGCCCCCCCGCACACACCGCAGTCACTGCCTGCCCCCCGCACACACCGCAGTCACTGCCTGCCCCCCCGCACACACCGCAGTCACTGCCCCCCCCGCACACCGCAGTCACTGCCTGCCCCCCGCACACCGCAGTCACTGCCTGCCCCCCCGCGCACACCGCAGTCACTGCCTGCCCCCCGCGCACACCGCAGTCACTGCCTGCCCCCCGCGCACACCGCAGTCACTGCCTGCCCCCCGCGCACACCGCAGTGACTGCCTGCCCCCCGCGCACACCGCAGTCACTGCCTGCCCCCCCGCGCACACCGCAGTCACTGCCTGCCCCCCGAACACACCGCAGTCACTGCCCCCCCCGCACACCGCAGTCACTGCCTGCCCCCCGCACACCGCAGTCACTGCCTGCCCCCCCCGCACACACCGCAGTCACTGCCTGCCCCCCCGCACACACCGCAGTGACTGCCTGCCCCCCCGCACACACCGCAGTCACTGCCTGCCCCCCGCGCACACCGCAGTGACTGCCTGCCCCCCGCGCACACCGCAGTCACTGCCCGCCCCCCGCGCACACCGCAGTCACTGCCTGCCCCCCCGCACACACCGCAGTCACTGCCTGCCCCCCCGCACACACCGCAGTCACTGCCTGCCCCCCGCGCACACCGCAGTCACTGCCCCCCCGCGCACACCGCAGTCACTGCCTGCCCCCGCACACACCGCAGTCACTGCCTGCCCCCCGCGCACACCGCAGTCACTGCCCCCCCGCGCACACCGCAGTCACTGCCTGCCCCCCGCACACACCGCAGTCACTGCCTGCCCCCCGCACACACCGCAGTCACTGCCCCCCCCCGCACACACCGCAGTCACTGCCTGCCCCCCCGCACACACCGCAGTCACTGCCTGCCCCCCGCACACACCGCAGTCACTGCCTGCCCCCCCGCGCACACCGCAGTCACTGCCCCCCCAGCGCACACCGCAGTCACTGCCTGCCCCCCCGCACACACCGCAGTCACTGCCCCCCCGCACACCGCAGTCACTGCCCCCCCCCCCGCGCACACCGCAGTCACTGCCCCCCCGCGCACACCGCAGTCACTGCCTGCCCCCCGCACACACCGCAGTCACTGCCTGCCCCCCGCACACACCGCAGTCACTGCCCCCCCCCCCCGCACACCGCAGTCACTGCCCCCCCGCACACACCGCAGTCACTGCCTGCCCCCCCGCGCACACCGCAGTCACTGCCTGCCCCCCCGCACACACCGCAGTCACTGCCTGCCCCCCCGCGCACACCGCAGTCACTGCCTGCCCCCGCGCACACCGCAGTCCCTGCCCCCGCACACACCGCAGTCACTGCCTGCCCCCCGCACACACCGCAGTCACTGCCTGCCCCCCCGCGCACACCGCAGTCACTGCCTGCCCCCCCGCGCACACCGCAGTCACTGCCTGCCCCCCCGCGCACACCGCAGTCACTGCCTGCCCCCCGCGCACACCGCAGTCACTGCCCGCCCCCCGCACACACCGCAGTCACTGCCCCCGCACACCGCAGTCACTGTCCCGGCACACCGCAGTCACAGCCCCCGCACACCGCAGTCACTGCCTGCCCCCCCCGCACACACCGCAGTCACTGCCTGCCCCCCCGCACACACCGCAGTGACTGCCTGCCCCCCCGCACACACCGCAGTCACTGCCTGCCCCCCGCGCACACCGCAGTGACTGCCTGCCCCCCGCGCACACCGCAGTCACTGCCCGCCCCCGCGCACACCGCAGTCACTGCCTGCCCCCCCGCACACACCGCAGTCACTGCCTGCCCCCCCCGCACACACCGCAGTCACTGCCTGCCCCCCGCGCACACCGCAGTCACTGCCCCCCCGCGCACACCGCAGTCACTGCCTGCCCCCGCACACACCGCAGTCACTGCCTGCCCCCCGCGCACACCGCAGTCACTGCCCCCCCGCGCACACCGCAGTCACTGCCTGCCCCCCGCACACACCGCAGTCACTGCCTGCCCCCCGCACACACCGCAGTCACTGCCCCCCCCCGCACACACCGCAGTCACTGCCTGCCCCCCCGCACACACCGCAGTCACTGCCTGCCCCCCGCACACACCGCAGTCACTGCCTGCCCCCCCGCGCACACCGCAGTCACTGCCCCCCCAGCGCACACCGCAGTCACTGCCTGCCCCCCCGCACACACCGCAGTCACTGCCCCCCCCGCACACCGCAGTCACTGCCCCCCCCCCGCGCACACCGCAGTCACTGCCCCCCCCGCGCACACCGCAGTCACTGCCTGCCCCCCGCACACACCGCAGTCACTGCCTGCCCCCCGCACACACCGCAGTCACTGCCCCCCCCCCCGCACACCGCAGTCACTGCCCCCCGCACACACCGCAGTCACTGCCTGCCCCCCCGCGCACACCGCAGTCACTGCCTGCCCCCCCCGCACACACCGCAGTCACTGCCTGCCCCCCCGCGCACACCGCAGTCACTGCCTGCCCCCGCGCACACCGCAGTCCCTGCCCCCGCACACACCGCAGTCACTGCCTGCCCCCCGCACACACCGCAGTCACTGCCTGCCCCCCCGCGCACACCGCAGTCACTGCCTGCCCCCCCGCGCACACCGCAGTCACTGCCTGCCCCCCCGCGCACACCGCAGTCACTGCCTGCCCCCCGCGCACACCGCAGTCACTGCCCCGCCCCCCCCGCACACACCGCAGTCACTGCCCCC